>NC_081142.1:17822529-18122529 GCF_958295425.1 Solea solea
GTCCAGTGGTAAACCCATGAATGGGAGAGGTTTATACGCTGCAGCAGCGCAGACACACATGCCGCCCAACTACACAAATTAATGAAATAAACGTTAAAGTTCAAGTATAAACTAGTAAAGAGCCAATATTTAGATTAATGTCCTCTTGGCAGAGGAGCTAGCGGTTTGAAAGCAGGAGAAATGTGAAAATGGCTGTACAACTTTCTGGAAGACAACTGAACTGGAAATGAGCAGAACTATCTTTAATGGTCTCCAAACAAAGGCCCCTTTTGAAAGACATTTTGCAATTAAAAATGTGTAATATTACTCAAATATTGCATTTTGGGTGTAATTTCTGTGAGGAATTCAGTAAAAACTTGTTGAGTAGGCAAATTAAACAGCTGTGTTAGCATATGTTATTAATATAAATCAATATATTCAGGTTGTGCCACTGTAATATTTTTTTTCAATAATTAATTATGAGCCCTTTTTCACTTGAGATCCTCCCCTTACAAAATAGACGTCTTACACACACAGAGTATATTTTTACGGTTACAGCACTGTCTTAACAGCATGAAAACTTTTGACAAATACCCCCATTTAAGTCGTCTTTCAAGTACTTAGGCTGACCACTGAAAAACAACCACAATCTTCGTTTTGAACGTTCTTAGTTGGATTATGATGGACAAGCTCAATCTCAGCGAGTTGCTACAGCAGTGACCTGCATTTTGAAGGGCTCCAAATACTCTAGTCCTAATGAGTTATCAGTCTGAGAGTCCATTCCAATTTAATAAGCTCATCAATCTCTTTCTGCTGTCCTACTTGTGCGGTCAAATAATAATTAAAAAAAAAAGGGTGAGTGAAAGAGGCCGCCATATTTCAGGTTATAGCCAGACACTGCTGTTGATAAATAGTCTGAGAAAAGTCAAGAGAAAAAAATGTCTTTTTCAATCTCTCATTCAGCATCAAGGTTTGCTGGTTAAAATGCTTTGAACACAGATGGCGATGCTGGGGGATGATAGACGAAAGAGGAAGGCATTCCATTAGAGTCACAGGCAGCTTTAGTGGCTGATGTAATGGCTGAAAACTGAAGGCGATGACACTGTACCGTGGTGTCTTTCAGTGCATGTCCGATCATCCATCCTCACAGTAACCAGCAGAGGACAATTAGCCAAAATGATCGTGACAACACTTGTCATTTATGTATTTCAACATCGACCATTTACAAATGGCTTCAACACATACCCATCAAGTTATGATAACAAGTGAGACCTATTTTTCAAACGGTCTTTCCCTGTCGAGCAATAGTTGCAGTTAAACTATGTTGTTAAGTTAGTCTGTCCTCGTCTCAGTATACAATTGCATGCAATAGTTAGGAATCTGATTTACTGAATTAAGTGTTTTCCCTCCGCTCCACTGGGGGCCGCTTGTTTAACCCTATTCAGCTTGTTAGTATTAGATGGTTTCCAGTTTAGCATGCAGCTAGTTGTTAACATGTCAAGCACCATTCTGTGTCTTCCTACCCTACTATCGACAACCTTCAAAATATTACATTTTTTGTGTAGTATCAGTCTTTTTGTCAGTCCAAAAACTGTACTGGCCTGAATTTCTCTATGTTTTTGTCACCGCCACCATTATTTGTTCATTATGGGTCCAACTTTGGTTTGACTGAATGTATACAAGCAGCATTAACTCAACTCCCAATTGCATTACCTGGGCGTGTTAGTCTGACTGTAAAATTAAATGTAACATTTCACAGTCTGATGCGTTTTAAAAGTCCAGTTTTAGTTGGACAAAAACAATAAAGATGGTCCTTTATTAGCCCCATAACAAGAAAGTGTATGATAATGTTTGTTTTTTTATGTCATGTTAATGTACTGACTTAAGTGCCAGTAAATGTGAGAGCTGTTACTTGTACTTTTCTCTTCATTTGTCATCTCTTAAGCCTCTTCATACTTTCTATGTGTCTGCTGAGAGTTGAAAATGTGTTATGCATACATGCTCATACTCTTACTAGAAAATTAGGGTCAATTATGAGTGAATCTGGCTTTCCACATGTGCATATCTTATTCCACATTTTATAAATTCCACCACATTTTCCTACCTGGGAAATGCTCACTTGACACGCAGTCACAAATGTTTGGGCTGCACGATATAGGTTTATCCCAGATGTGAGTTGATGACAAGATTTACATCTCATAGACCAAAGTGGACCTGCAACAACTTTCAACAAACTTTAAATAATTGCATTCAATTCTCCAAACAACTAAATAACATTGTATTTTTGTATTCTTGGTGATGTAAAAGGTAACATATGAAGGGTTGGGAAAGTGTGTGTGCTAGAGAAAATGCTAACAAAAACTTGATCAAACAAAATATAAAGAACTTGTTTAATGAGAAATTAAAGACGCCCATTAAGTTCGCTTGGCCTCAAGGATATATTGTGCATTTTGATGAGAAACAACAAATGCAAACATTAAGTCAATTTAGCAGAAAATTCCACAGGACATCGTTAATAAACTTGAAAGCATCTTGGAATTTTTATACATTAACAGTTTTACCATTTCTCCATTTAGTGATATTCATCTTATATCTAAATGACGGTATTTGTTTACAGAATGTATAGTAAGAAATATGAAAACTTAGACTGACAAGAAACACCAGGAAAAGCTTTCCACTCAGCAATGTCATACCGAGTATGTGATAAGATTAAATACAAATGTTTTACTTGAGTGAAATGTCTTTAACTACAGCCTCTCGTGTGTCAAGCCTCTATTGGTTTCCAGCAAACACTGAACCACAGCAGAAACCCGACACCTCTTTTGTTGCTCGGGGTAAAGTGGTAGCCACTGACAGATTTGACATTTAGCTGATCTGTCAACAGGAGAAATAGAAAGGAGGCTGGAGCAGCAATTTAGTTGTGATTTCCCAACCTCCAAAAATGACATTCAAATAAAGATGTGAGGCAATCATTCAGTGAAAGAAGACAGATTGAGATATAACATAACACGCACCTTGTAAAACAGTGTTTTTCAGGAGGGTTTCAGGCAAGCCTTTTGACACTTACACTGGAGATATATCAGCAATAACAACTACGGTCTTTGCTTTAAAATTAATAGTTCGGAAGGTGAGTTTGTGGTATTTTATGAGGTGCAAACACTATGGCAACCACTAACAACCGGTGCCACACAGATTCAGATCAGCAGATTAGACTGCACACAGATAAACACACACACATAGTGACAGTGAATATTAAGTTAATTTAGGATATTACCGATTGCATGTCTCGAGTCCTTTTAACTCCATTTTCCCTCTCAAATATATCCTCATGTCGTTCACTTTCACATTTGTGTTTGACATCATGGCAAAAGATGGGGAGCGAGTAGCCATCGTTGCTAAAATGTAACATAGCGAGTTAGTGAGACTGAGTGAGTTGCTAAAAGACACGAGGGCTGTGATAAATTGAACATAGGTTTACTTCTAGTGGATTGACGGTCACAGTAGATGAAATTAAAAGTCAGTCAAGTTGTGGTAAACATCAGAAGTAGACACAGCACAATGGCAGTCACTGAGAGACACAATACATTGTTGCATCACATCATGCACTGGTGTTCTTCAAGGGACAAACCACCTGGTTTAACCACCAGTACAGTGGCAATTGTTTCTGCCGGAGCAAGTCTTAATATGAGGTGATGTCGTGCGGTTGTGCTGTATCTTGACTTCCTCTGTGATGGGCTCGTCAACGACAGCCCTAATGGATGTATTCAGATTGTGTATACATTTCCAATGTTCAATACCTCGTTAGGCACAAATGTTCAACTTCTTTCTCAACATTCAGACATTAAATTAGGAACTTGCCTATTCAATCCAGCATGCCAGATCAGCTCAGGCAGAAGGCAGCAATTCAACTACAATTCAGAAATTGCATTATCAATTAAACAATGAAGTGAAGCCTGCAAACAGTTGACACCTCAAGCTGTTCTCTGCTTTAATCATGTGTATGCCCCCTACACCACAATCCCCTACATCCACACCTTCCTAATACTTAAGCTGCAAGATTTCCTTTGCTGTCGCCACCTCTGCTCTCCTGCATCAGAGCTGCTACCTGAGGATTCTGCTCCACCACCACCACTGCAGCAACCACCAGCAGAGGGGGTTAGGTTATCTGTTCATCACTCTCCATTATCTCCATGTAATCATATACGGGAGAGAGAGAAGGTTGGAGCCTAGACGCCAAACTCTATTGCTGCTGCAATAAACATTTAATTCACAAGTTGTCTAACTGAAACGCTATTAATGGATAATGTTGCGCTAATGCTTGTGTGACTCATAATCTTAGTGTGATCTTATCCATCATCAACCTTTGTTTTTTCTGTGCTGATACATGGCCAGTTTGCAATGTCTAAGCTCAAATGTCTAAAAGTTTTATGTTTGGCCTATACAATATATGAAATTCACTAATTACTGATGTGACATATTTATTATTCCTGCTTGTCACTGCTGGTTAGGAAACTTTCACTAAGTGCACTTTGGGTGTGATTAAGTGTCACACTTCAGATTCATTGTTTCAAATCACTGCTGGATGATGAACTCTTATCTCCAAGAAGTCAGTTCCCCAGACCTAGTGCAAAGCAGATTGTTTTCTGATTGATGACAGGCTGAATCAAAGAGAAGGCTATGTGGATGTGAATGTGTCCAATAGTCAAAGTGATATGGCACTTTGTGAATGAACACAGGTATTAGCCATGTAAAAATGTCAACAGCAATAGGAAAATAACGTGTTATTTTGGAAATACACGATCTCTACACTGCAGTGATGATACCTTTGGGGTCTTGTTCCGCTGTCTTGAGCTCCTTTCACTTGAGAAGAATGAATGGGTGACCAAGCCATGACAACGCCAGATCTTTTTCCCAAACAAAGTGGCCACTTTGGCCAGGAATTTGACATGAGTGATAACCCAAACGCTCTCTCCCAACATTCTCCCTATTCAGGAGATGTGAGCCGTGGACACGCTGGATTGTGTTATTAGCCCCACAGCTACAGAGGGTTAATGATGCAAACCAGTGAGGCAGTAAACATCACAGAGGGGGGGAGAAGGCACTCATAATCTGAAGCTAAAGGTGTTTTTGGCCAAAATCAAGTTGGTAACTTTAAAAAAAATTTTTTAAAATAAAGCTGGCTGGCCTCATCAGCCCCGTTCATGTTTTTAGAACAATTTGCTTCTCAAGGTGTGTATAGGTGCAACTCTGCAGGTGATTTGAGTGAAGTTTGAGTGGTGTTTTTGCTAGAAGGCAAAACACATGATAGCAAAAACATTTTTTTTCCTTCATCAAATCAATGTGGTGTCTCTCACATCCATCCATGTTTCATATATCCCCACACACACAACCAAAACACACTGGTATACAAACCCAGGGGTGTCCCATCGTGCCACCACTTACCCAGCTTGCATTGAGTTAATCACTTGTTCATGCTAGCAGGCAAAGCAGAGGAAACCCATTAACCTGACACACTCACTCCAGGCCACCACTGCTAATGAAGACAAGCTACTGCACTCAGGAGGCAAATATGAGCGGGGAAAAAAATATCACAAGTCCCTTAAAATGCAGCCAAAGACAAGTGACACACATGTGGTGTGTGGCTTGCAATGACCGAGTCATGCAACTATCTAATGTATTTCATTTGGCAGAATTTAGCTTCTTTTCTGTCTCCCACTCTTTTGCACTTCTGCTATATTTCTAATTAAGAAGCATTATTCTGAATTTATCATATACATACATACTCAAAGAAAGTAAAAAAGAAACAAAAAACATGAGTATAACCCACGTTTCAGACAATATAAACGACTTTCAGATAATGTCATGTTGTAAATAACAGGGGAATATGAGAGTACATGCAAACATATCGTCTCCGTTTGAGTCGGACAACCCTAATCTCAGCTGCAGCAATCTGTGCCGTGTACGCTCCCACCTGAGAAAGTCTCCTTCAGTGAGACAAAACAGGAGATTGCAGACAAGAGCAGTGGTGACACAGTGGTACCATCTGATGGGAAGACGGCTTTCCCACGGCCAAAGTGTCTCCAGTGAGCCCCAGACACCTATATAACTATCCAAACAAAATGGAAAGCACAAGAGTGTACTGAATGTGCGTGCTGCTGCATGTGCTAGATCATGTGGTCTGCTATCACCTGTTCTTTCCTAGCAAGGTGAACAGCATGTGTGTGTACTTGTTATCTTTTGAGGACCTTTTTTGGTGTAAATGATGTCAGAAACAGTATTCTAAAGTTCAGTCCTCATGAGGCAGAACTGCTTTCTGGCTCCGGTTAAAGTAAGAAATAGGATGTGGTTAGGTCAAGGTTAGGGTCATTAACTGGATTTATTTTTAAGGTTAGAGACAGGGCTTTGCTTCGGCTATCCAAATGAATGAAACAGGAATAGCTGCACTCTTTTAAACAACTCATGCTTAGTCATTCATTCATTTTGACAATCTAAACAAAGCCTTATACCTCATTTTAACCATTACCACTTAAAGCACAACCCTAACGTTAACATAGCCACAATTCAAATCTTTGCCCTAAACTTAACCAGCTCCTCAGACATGATGTTCTCCCTCATTAGGACCAGGATTTGGTCTCATGAGGACTATTGGTCCTGACAAGGTCAGTGTATCTGCCAGAGACAGTCCTAAAGAGGTAACACACACATCAGATAAAAACCAGAGATAAATTATTATCACTGTACGTGAGGAGACAAAAGGCTGAGATGGTTAGGATCATATCTGCTGTCAGATTAGTGTTCTGGTTGACTGGCAGCCACAGACAGAGCAGACACGGGGGTCGAGGGCAAAATCACAAAAAATATACTTTCTCACGGTCTGGGCTGGAGGTCCCAGTATACGTAAGTCTTTGAATTGAGTCAGTGAAGAAACTTAAGTATTGAATATTATTCATATTTGTGGATAACAAACAATTTGTTTCTTAATTCATGGTAGTAGAGGAAACAAATCTCTAATTAAACAACTTTTATTCAACTCTGTTTTGACAACAGGATTCAAATCCTGAGCTGCGAAATTAAGTATTTTGGTTGGGCTTGGAAAAGATTGTGGTTTGGGTTAAAGGCTTTCCTAAAAAAAACCTTAATATGAAAACATAATTAATAGAATTCTGATAATGCTGTGGGCCTGTGTCAGAAAGCCATGCCAAGCTACTTACAAATGTTGCATGGAAAATATTCAATATTTTCCAACTTTAAATGACTTAACACTTATATAATTATATAATTTGCATATCACATGAGAAGAATTTTGAGGGGGAGCTGTTTTTGTGGGTGCAGTTTAGAAAACCTTAAATGTGGCAGATCAGAAAGCACATTCAAATGTTTTTGGAGTATTGGATTTTATCAGGAAGAAATTAAATATTGTAGAATACAGGGGAAACTCAGGGAAGAGATAATCTACTCCTGGATGTGCCTAAATGTATTGCAAATGTGTTGTACTCTGAAGATTGCCATGCTCTTTATCGTTTTGTATTCACTGGGTTTACTGGTGAATTTATAATGACAGCAAAATTGGTCGAATTCCATTAAGACTGCATTTGTGCAGCAGAAAAATCCATTTAGATTTTCTATTAAGGAGTGGTTGGTTTCAAGCAAGGGTCAGCAGCAGCCAAACTGAAAACTACAGCAGCGTTTTATCAAGGTCAAACCTCAGCAATCATTTCCCCCTCTAAGAGAAATATCAGTGGCTGTCATTGGCCATTAAAGACTTATTGAAGTGGATCAGATGGCATGTGGTAAAGAAAAGTGTGCACCTCTCGTTTATATTAGAACAAAAGAGGATGAAATTGGCTGAATGATGAATAATACATGACATGGTGTTTTAAGTGGCATGTGATCAGGAGCACTGGCGAATTAAAACAGTGTCCTGTTCATAAAGTTCAGAGGCTGGTGCTGGTATATAATCTGCAGAAAGAAGTAATCACATCATACCTATATTAATTTAAATTCTGTTTCACTACAGATCAGATCAGGTGGATCACAATCTTAATTACAAGTGTCTTGCATCTGAATGTGACTGCCCTCTCGCACAAATACCTTACAAAAACCACACCCAAAAACCTGAAAACGTAAGTAAGAATAGATTGTGTACCTTTATAGCTCCCCTTAGGGTAAATTCTAGGACAAAACCTATCACAACAAATTTGATTTTGCCTTGTTTTCCAAGAAGCAGGTTAATGATGTCAGCATGTGCCTGTAGGCAAAAAGCTGCATGGACTGTGATAAGACCGTTGTGATTCATGTCACATGGTCACATAAAAGACATACAGTTAGAGTGACCAGGTCCCAACAAAAACTAATTGTTGGACAAAGAGTATGTTCAAGTGGAACACGTCACCAATTCACCAAGTAATGTAAAATGTTGTCATAATGTCAATCTGTATTCAAGAAATAAGTGTCACTTGACATCGTATTCTCCACCGTGAGAGATTGAAAAAGAACTATACAATAAACTCTCTGAAAATTGCTCCACTGGCTCCAACCTCTTGTATTTTGCTTGTTGTAACTGCATTTCCTTTTCTTTGTGAAAGTTTCCATTATTCTTCCTCAAATACAAGCAACGCAAGTTACTTTCTGTCGCAATAAAGCAAATTAATCCCACCGACCTTGGCGGAGATGACTAAAACGGTGATAGGTCACCCCACATTTCCTCTCAGCCATTGGGAGTTCCTTTTGAAGGTGGGCTTATTTTGAAAATTAAAACCATATACTAAAGTGAAAAAGATCTGAGGCCTGAAAATATATCAACTGTCACATCAACTGAAAATAAAATTTAGATACAAGAGACTCCAACCTCATAATCTGAATGTGCTTTTTTTTTTTTTTTAAATCTCCTCTTATTTAGTGGAGGGTTTCTGTTGATCATTTATTCAAACTGACACAATTGACTGTCTAAAACTACTAGAATGTCTTACATCGTGAAATCTGTCAAACTGTAAGCATTACAGCATGTATAGCATTACAGTAGCTTATATATGAATGTTAGTGATCAAATTCAAGAACATGATCAAGCATCCACAAGTCAACATCTACAGTATGAGACAAGCCTGAAGTACATAAACACACAAACACCAACACATACAGAACAGAACAGAAAAGAACAGAACAGAACAGCACAGTACAGTACAATACACACATATACGCACATAGAAAAAGCTGCAATGGACTTTAAGTAATGATAGCAACACAACCACAGCTTGATCAACCCAACAAGACCACCACAAACCTAAAAAGCACATGCTGGGCCAGAGATAAATAATCAGTAAATAAAGACTTACATTGGAGTTGTTACAGTCTTTCAACGTCCCAGGAAACAGTCCAAGAATCAAAACCAGGGTGGGAACATAGTCCAAAAAAAGTAAACACAAGGTACAGGCAACGTAGGACACGCGAACACTGAGAGCTAATTAGCTAACAAGACACAGGTGCAGCAGAAAGGTGGAGACCGGAAGTGAAACTAACAATAAATAAATGGGGCGTATATTACAAAATAAAACAGGAAGTCCCTTGAAGAAAGGTCGCAAGGAAAGCAGGTCGTAACTTTAGCTGTAGAGTTTTCTGTTGAGGAAGCAGCACAAACGTCAGTCCATTTAATCACATCAGTGGACATATTTTGGTGTCTTATAGAAGCATCATTTTTATTTTCATTACCTGCTGTAATGTTCTAATTGCCATCATCAGAAATGTAAAACACCTTATTTTCTGATCATTTCTAAACACCACTGTAGCCATGGTAACAAACAACAGCATCGAGTTTACCATACCAATTTGAGCCAAACTACTTTCCAGGTAAATTACACATTACCTGGAAATGTTTGACAGAAAAGTGTGGGGACATTGGTAGTTTGCACTTTTAATTTTATTAATCCCCTTAGGGAAAGTATTCCTCTGCATTTTGACCCATCCTAGAATTAGGAGCAGTGGGCTGCCACACTGAGTAGCGCCCGGGGAGCATTGGGAGTTGGGTACCTTGCTCAGGAGTACCCCAGCCCTTTTTTTTGGCCGGGTGGGGATTTGAACCGGCGACCTTCCGGTTACAAGTCAAGTTCCCTTTCCAAGTATATATTACAAACCCTGTGTTAACATAACATACAAATAGTTTGAGAATAGCACTCTTGCCTTTCTTACAAGAAGACGTGGAGTTTGCATGTTCTCCTCGTGTGTGTGTGGGTTTCCTCCAGGTTCTCCAGTTTCCTCCCACAGTCCAAAAACATACAGATTTGGGGATTAGGAAAATTGGACACATAGGTGACCATAGGTGTGAGTGTGACAGTGGGTGGTTGTTTGTCTCTATGTGTCTCTGTGATGGACTGGCGTCCCGTCCAAGGTGTACCCCCGCCTTTCACCCTATGTCAGCTGAGATTGGCACCAACGACCGACCCTCATGTGGAGGACAAAGTGGTAGAAGATGGATGGATGGATGGACAGATAGTTGAAAATCCCTTATTAACTATATCTGTCAGAAAGGGAGCTGGGAAATACTTAAATGAAAAACCTTGTCACATTTTATTCAATCACATGTCGCATGTGGGGTTGAAAAAAAAAAAATTCCCAGCCGGAGGAACTCAAACGCAGCCTCGCTAATAACTCGTTCTGACACTGTGACAGGAGCACGGCAACAAAGCTTGACACAAAAAAAGCCCTCCCATCCTCCAATAATACATATTTGTGCAGTCGTCTTCACACACATACACAAACACCACAGGGGACTTCTCACCAACCCACACTGAAATCACTTAAATCTCTCCTCCAGTCCTTCCACTCTTTGAGTTATTACCTGTTTCCATTGTATCGTTCACACGGGGCTAATAAAGCCTGAATCAGTTTATGAGACAGAAACCAAGACCTGAACATCACATTGTGTCTTACTTTAAGAAGAAGAAGCATGCACACAGACACAGAGTTCACACATCTCACAAAGACAGGGACAGCAGAGTGTAAAAGCAAAAAGATTGCTTCCGAGGGAATAAAGATAGGATTTTGCGTGAAGTCGGAAAGAGGAGGAGGAGGAGGTGGTGGAGAGAGGGGAAACCAAATAGAAAGGAAATGAAATAAGATATGGTTACATGAGGGGGCAAGTGGTGAGACGTCAGCAGTCTGAGCAGGATTGTCACTGCAGTCGAGGGAGTTTATCAGCAAACCCGCAGCAACACCCGACCAGAGCTCACATTTAGAAGATGTTAATGGAGACTGCTGTTATTTAAGTGGGATTCGTGACACCAGAGGAGGTCAAATGTGCGCCAAGATAATGTGACAAACACACACAAAATGTTGCCGGTCTTCTGGGACTACTTTGTAAAAACTTAGTTTCTCAGTAGCGTGAAATATTAACAACCATTACAGTTACACTCACTGACTGTGTGTGTGTGTGTGAATTATAGCAATTTCTAGTGAGTGAGCGAGCTGAGAAAAATGCCTTGACTGTCATCTGTCGCCCTCAGGGAACATAATATGCAAACAAATAAACAGAAGTCTCACTGTAGTCGGGCTGGCTACGGACAGATTCATTCATCAGCGCTCTTCCACTATATTTTGATAGGTCTGTTTGCTCCAGGCAAACATTTTCAACACGGCACAAAGCAGCGGTGCTGTGAAGGAAATGTAGCACGCGCTGAGATGAACAAATGGTTTCTGGAAATCAGAGCGACGTCTGCAGAGCTGAGAGAAAAAAGATAAGCTCAACATTTTTTAATGAAAAAAAAAAAAGAGGAAACTGTTATAGTGCAAAAACTTTGAGCTTCTTCTCACAGACGTCACATCTGAAACTGGATGTTTTGCCAAACACATTTATGATCAAGGAGAGACATATGTCATTTATTGTGATGTTGAATTTAAATGATTGATCATTTTTCAGAAAGAGACTTATTTTAATCTGAATCTTTGTCAAGACGTTCAAATACAGAAAGAAAACCTTGGTTTTGTTTACATTTTATTTACATTTAATTTACCTTGTTGACGGAGGATATTTTTGTATATGAATGTACACAGCAAAGTGACTAAAAGCTATTTTAAAAAACAAAACTAAGGGCGCCACACTGGAGAAGTGGCTTGCACAGAACTAGGGCCTTTCGACGTGGAGTTTGCAAGTTCTACCCATGTGTGCGTGTGTGTTTTTTCTCTGGGTTTTCAGTTATTTGGACACTCTAAATTATCTGTAGGTGTGACAAAGTGAGTGTTGGTCTCTGTGTGCAGACCAATTATTCCAAATTGTTGCTACACTGGTTCAACAACGACCAAACTTCAGGCTGATGTTTTTTGTAGGTTCTCGTTCATCAAACACTTTGCACAACGTGGACACCTTCATCAACAGAGTGAAAACTATGGATTTACTTGATGTATTGCTTTTACACGACGACTTGTTTATTTGTGTTGTTTTTATATTTTCTACAGTATTATAGTATTTGTTGTTTGTTTTTATGTCTATCAGGTCTCATGTTTATATATTTCATTGGTTTTATTCATCTCCAATGTGCAGCGCTTTGTTTCAGCTTAAAAGAGCTTAAAACAAAGCAGGGTTTGGTTTTTTTCACAGACCAAACCACATTTTTTGCCAATTACTTGCAGATTTTTACTTAAATAATAAGTATCCTCAACTTGCTAAATCTGAGAGGCAAAGTAATGATGTTTCTGTACACGTTTAGAAGAAAATTGAGGAAAAGATCCATTATTTGTGTTTTATTTTTTTATAGCTTAATCCAGGTGTCTGTGTGGATTTACTTTACAGAGAAAATGAATAGTGTTACGAATTAAAATAACAGCAATTATGAATCCGTTATTAAATATCATAATGTCACAAGTGTAAAGAATTACTATTTCCAAAGGGACTATGTATTATTTTCACCATGAGACAAACCCATGCACATGTCGCCATCGTGTGACCGAGTGCCGCCACTGCAGCTGGAGGCAGTGTTGACCGTTGCTAGGCAACGAGCCCAAAAGAACAGGCCCAGGCCTCTCTCCCTCTCTCTCTCTACACGTAGCTGAATGTGAGAATTGCTCATCTTTCAACATGGCAGGAAATGAGAAAGTGGATATGGTTCATCAGAACGCAATTCACATCGAGACGATACGGAAAGAACAGAGACACCAGAAGCTTCACACGGAGTTCAGCATCAATCCACGCAAGAAATGTAAGAAAAAAAAGGAAAACTGTTCTCTTTCAATCCAAAGGAGGAGGAAAAAAAATTACACATACACACATATATATATATATATATATATATATATATATATATAATAGTGAATCCATTGCTTTTCAGCAGCAGAGAAGTGAATCCTTTCATTTCCGTAAGAGTCTACGTGTAACTGACTGATAACAGGACACTAAGTCTGTGAATTCAATTTCCTCCTCCTAAGAAACAATGTTCATATTTCATAATATACAGTGCAGACAGGAGAGGGATTTCCATTAGTACCATGTGATGTAGAAACTATTCCACTGACACATATATACTTATACTTGTCTTACACTGTATCTCGTCACATGTTTGAAAAGGAGTAGGCAGAAGTATATATTTAACCCATTCCTATTACATACAACTCAATGGATAGACTACTTTATCCCATCACCAAATATTAACATATTTACAGTTTATTCTTAACGTTCTCAGTACAACACAAGAATGCGTCTGGCTTTAAACACAACCATTTCCATAACCTTTGTTTTGTGTCTGATACGATACTGATATCACAAACCTGAGTATCTTCCAACACAGATACTAGTGTGATCCAGTCATTTTAGACCATTGAAGGACGTCTCAAGCAACAACACATTTGTGCTGAGTCCTTTCAAAGACCTAATTCTCCAACTGTGCAACAAATGTTTTTTTGTCCCAAAAAGAAAAAATAATGAGCACAGATATGACTCACCTAAAAATGCTTTAGCTGATTTTTATTTAACTTTTTTACAGTCTGTGCACAGTGAAGCATGCGATATAGGATTTTTAGGTTCTCCTAACGTTCGTTAAAACCAAACCAAAAACTAACGTTTAGAGAACGTTCCCTCTGGGTTAGAAAGGAGCCTTTTTTCCTTAACGTAATTTGAAATTTACTGTAGAGATCCAGAGTTTATGCTGATGCATGTGCACTATAATGTATATTTTAAAGGGTATAAGGTCTGTCTGTCACAGTGTCTCTTTTACCTTTCAGTACATGTCCTGCCAGATAAACCCATGGCAGCTAAACCAGCAGAAGTGATTGGAGAGAATTGTAAGTTTCCATTGCTCCTCTTCACTTTTATGCTTCTTAAATACTAATTAAAGCCACAATCATCATCATCATCATCATCAAGTCCTAAGACACAGGCTGCTGCTGCTGCTGCTGATGTTGAGTAAATGTCCGTTTTGCAGCAGACTTCATTGAAGCTTTCCACAGAGCACGCCAGGAACCCACCAAGAAATATGCCATGCCAATGACCGAGAGTCAGGAGATAGGATGGGTGTCGGCTCCACTGGTGAGAAAACAAAAAAACTTTATCTGAAGTTACTAAACAAACTGTGGAGTCACTGTTAAGTACACATCCTTTTCTCCCCCTGCTGTGATAAAAAAAGTGACAAAATAACGAGGCTGGCTGACCACACCTCGATATAAAGTACAGCAAATGTTACTTTTTATTGGCGGTTGTGTTGACTGAGTGTACGTCGTTAAAATGTGTCCTGTGAGGTTTCACTTTCACCTCGGGAAGAAAGGCAGAAGTTTAAAATGTAACTCTTCAACTTTTAAAGGTTTACTTTGGCACTGGATCTGGATCTACAGTATGTGCACGGCTTTATGCACTGGTACAGATTATATATACTGTGGGTTAAATAAACCTCTGACAGGTTTGTATCAAACTAATGAATGTATTAAATCAGGGGTGTAATTAATGGGATTTCTCTCAAGAAATTCAAGGTTTTTCTTAATTTGTTTTGCAAAAAGATACTTCATTAAATGTATAACAAAGGAAAACATGCTGTTATTTAACTGGTACGGCCCACATGAAATCAAATTGTGCTGCATGTGGCCCATGAACTATAGAGTTCGACACCGCTGTCTTAAATGATTATTATTGTGTATAATACTAAATAGAAGCAAGAGGTGTGAACAAAGAGCAGTGTCCTCAAAAACAAGACTCTAGGATAAATCATGTCAAACCAAAAGTTGTCATTATTTCACTGAAATTCATCACTTATTTCCATTATTGTGAATAAACTGTAAATAATTTGATATTGTACAGCAGAGCAGCCAAAACTACTCCTACACAACTCTGATTCAACATCTCTGTATTAGTGTATCAGTTTATTTGAATATGAAATATGAGCTCAAAAAACGTATGCAAGCACTAATATGCAAAGTGATCAGTTTTAAAGATGTTGTGTCAATAAACAAACTCAAAATGAAGCATACACTATTTCTGACATGTTCACTTTTATCTCCAAATCTCAATCAAATGCTAAATCTGACCACTTTTTTTTTTGTTGTTGCCATTTTTCCAGATTCCACCGAACCGCGACGACAAGAGGCTCAATTTCAGCCGAACGAGCACGGACATCACAAAACACAAAGAATCTGCTCTGCGAGCCGCGAATTAGAGGCCGTAAAAGTGAAAATGTGTGCTCCTTTGTATTTGTCGGTGACAAAACATACAGGTTGTGTCAGTGGCAGAAGTTTAATTTCCCATCTTTACAAACTTAAAACACTTCAACAGGTCTATACACTCACCCATCACACACTAACCATACAAATGAACGGGAAAGGGCAAAGCTGACGGCTGCTCAATATTACAAAATGTCAGGTCACACAGGGGAGAGTTGATGAGTCAGTAAGCCGAGACGGACACAAAAAATAAAACTGAATTCTTCAAACTGCACAAATGATGTAAATGAATAACTGTTGGGGTCATTAAGGCGTAATTAAAGTATCTGTTAGGACTGACCTACAGACAAAAGTGATAAAACTTTGTCTTTGACAGTTTCCTCATGTTCAAATTTTCTTTTTCTGTGTGAATAAAATCATGGGTTGATGAAGGCTGTTCTCTCTTTGTCTTCTCTACACCAGCAGTGTCCTTTCAGTAGCTTCCTCAGCAATATGGCACCACATGTGTCTCTCTCTCTGTGGCTTGACGGGGTTATACCAGACTCATTTACCAGAAGCTATATGGTACAAAAAAGGTGTAGGAGAAATACTGTACACGTCTCTTAGGGTGTACAGAGGAGACAATGGGGAGCAGGTGCGGGGGAATCCAGCTTGTTAGCAAATCTTAGTCCTTTTTTTGATTGGTTGACTGTTTCTTTTTACGAGCGAGACTTCATCTTCCTGCGTACAGACTTGCCAGGACGTTTCTGAAAGCCAAAGTGAAACATAAACATTAAAGTTTAAAGTTTTTCCCAGTAACTTGTGATTTGACATCATTTCCACAAGTATTTAATCAGTCTGGACTGTTTTACGAGTGTTAGGACTCACGTTTTGTTGTCCTCCTTTGCCTTTCTTCCCTCCCTTGCCGCCCTTCGCGTTAGCCACCTTGGCGCGGAAGCTGGAAACGTCGTTGTGGCTCTCTTTGGTATTCCACTTCTTTCCACTCTTCTTGCCTCCGAAGCCAAAGCGTTGGTCCTTAAATTTCCTCTTAGCGTTGGGGCTGTGAAAACAACCGTTACATTTCAGCCATTTGTGAAATGTGAGGAACTGAAAAATATCGAGCTGGAGATTTATGACTGCCATGTGCAAGGCTGAAACCTTACCCCTTCTTGTTCGCTGCTTTTTTGGAGCCTTGACCGGAGTCTTTAGGTTTCTTCTTGTCTCCTTCCAGGAAATCCAGTTTGTCAGTCATTCCTGTAAGAGAAAAAGATTTTAATACACATTATGTAATATGTATATCTTTCTCAATTAAAATAACAAAAAAAAAAAAACACAAGCTTAATGACGTCGAGGATCACCTTAGGCTCACATTCTGATTGAGTCACTCTCTGTCTTTAGCTTTGTATTCCAGCTATTTATTTAAGTGGCCATATGCCACAAAACTGCTTAGCACTTTGAGGTTTGTTTTTCAAATGTAAAGTGCAATACAAATAAAATCTATTATTATTATTATTATTATTATTATTTTTATTAAAACTGGCAGCTTCACTTCAGCCGTTCTTTCTGTTCCCCGCTTCCATTCATTTCTTTTTAGCAAGGCTTTTATTGTGCAATATGTGCAGGACCGGGCAAATCTGTGGCTTCATGCAAAGAATCCTGATATTTTGTTACATAGAGAGAATTTAAAATTTTATTTTCAAAGTCTCACTCTATGGATAACAGCAGCAGCACTGCAGAGTAGATGACGTGTGATTTGAAATGGTCCTTTACCTTCAATAGAAAAGCTAATTTCTATGGTTCAAAGAGCGTTTTGGCAAATGTAAGTACATTAACATAACATTAGTCTTGTTGTTTTACATGTTCAAGGGAACAGTAAGTGCAGAACATTATAACTTCCATCATCACAAGCCTGAAATTACACTCACCTTTCTGGTATTTCTTTACAGCAGACATCATATCCTTCTTCTCTTTCTGCCTCTTCTGCATCACTTCTATTTGGACCTGATACACAATGAAATCACTATGTTAACATGTAATCACTAAACATAGGCGGCTTTTGTAGAGCAATGCATCATAAACATATTATTAGTCTGGCAATTACTTTTGATTATGTCGCCGTATCATTACACACAAGCAGAGTAAAGGCAGGTTTCAAAAGTAAGAATTAAAGACTAGACTACCAGACTAAAACAGGGACTCACCTTTTTGCCAAACTTCCTTTGCTCACGCAGCTTCTTGGCCTTCTCCGACCTCTCTATAATCATCTGCTTTGATATGAGCTTTTTCCTGATCTACACAGAGAAAGAGGAAACATTAATGATTATGAAAACATTTAGATTTTAGGTCAATGAAAGACAATGAAAGTTTGTGAGATGAAATATCAAATTAAGAAAATGTAAAAAAAAAAAGGTTTGCAGTGTCTTTAAGATAAACAAATGAAAAAAACAGAATGAGGTTCTTTTTCTTCGTGGGCCTCTTTTAATGATTTAAAATGTGAATTTTGATATGAATGATCTTCACATTAAAACTGCACCTGTGATCTTTGCACGAGCAATGATATATGCTCACCTTCTGCATGTGCTGATCTGTCTTGGCCATCTCTGCAAAGTAATCATCCGGCCTCTTGGTGGATATGTTGTGTTTCTTTAAGAGGGGCAACGACTCAAGGACCGTAGCTTGAGCTTGACGGTAGCTGTAAGTGGACAAACAAGGAACATAAAGACTCAGCTGATTAGAACGATTTTACAAACTTTATGTATTGCCCGATAGCTGCAAACGGATCCTGTGACACTTTATACAACAAAAACACACTTGCAGAAATCAAAATAAACAGTTAATATAGTCAACACAGACACAGACAACAATTACACCAACATCCTGTGTCGAGTGTCTGAACATTTACATTTCTATGACAAATGAGAAACACCATCTGATGAGTATGATCCCATAGCTGAGTCAAAAGCTACGTAATGGACCTTGAGGTTAGAATATTTCTTTGAGAGCTTAATAATGGCACCTCAAATCTATAAAAAAAAATAAAAAAAATTATAAGTTGCACACTTACAAGAACATCTCCCTCTGGAAATCATCATCCGCGTTGATGTCTTCATTGACTCCAGCAGGTGCTTTCCCATCAGCCTTGGAAATAAGGTCTTCAGCTGGTAGGTTGGTCATGTCCAACCTCTCAACCCAGGGAAGGTCTTTACGGAATTCAGCAAGACACTGCTTCAAACCCGCCTGCATCACAACACATGAGTAAACATGTTAATCAGAGTATGTCCAAATCACAAGTCACACTAGTACTCAGATAGGAATTTCAAAACCATAGCTATTATATAAATTATACATGTAAATTATACATATACATATATATATACACACATTATGCTGTAAGTAAGGTTTTCTTACTTAGTTAGTCTTACTTACAGCTAACTAATCTCACTTCAATGCAGTTGACTCGTTCACTCACCACATTGTTGGTAGACTTTTTGGCTTTGGCCACCAGCACATTCATGCCTGGTTTCAACAGCCCTTTTGCAAAGGCTTCTTGGAGCTAAAGGAGAGTCAATCAAACATTTAAATCAGGAAAAAACTGTCACAACCATAGGCAAAGCTCAGCACATAGTTACAAACAACACAATCTAAATACCAAACTACTAGTAGTAGGGGTAGTAAGTGGGTGCATTTAGATTACATTCGAGTTAAATAACACTGAGGAAAACTATGGAAACACATAAGTAACAGATCAAATATATACATTATCATGAAATACAAACATTACAAGAGATGTGTGCTTAGTAATACATGTGAACACTTTTTTATATATCGATAAATCATACATTTCACATCTTAGGAGCTGGAGACTCGTGGTGGGGGCTGAATATGGTCAACAAATTGCATAGGAATCGATTCCATTTTACAACTAAAGCACAATAACAAACATCACTTATAATAAAGTAACCCCCTCATACGACTGTGTAGACGTCTGTCTCTTCTGTTCAACACTTTCACAGGCTGGTGTATACGTGAATGTTGTGTATGTAGCACAAAACGAGCTAAACTGACCTCATTGTCTGATAATTCACTCTTCTCCTCGTCGGAGTCGAAGCCGAGTTGTTCCTCCTCCTCTACAGACTCCATGGTGCTGGTACCGACAACCATAAGATAATAATATGAAGCAAGTTTGGGTTTTTTAAGTGGGTCGAAATGTTTCTGCTCCTCACATGTAAGGAGCGATTCACGTGGGGAGGAAATGACGGAAGTTCATGCTCTACTAACACAGTCCCCGGCAGAAACACTGTGAAACCTCAACAGTTCCTACATATAAAATAATAATAATATTAATTATAAACAATAATAATGATAATAAATAAAATAAATTCAAGCAAAACTGTAACCTTCAACGTTCAATTTCTACAAAGGCTTTTTACGGTAAATAAAAGCATGCAAACGAATGAATCAAGCTGATTTGTAAGGATATCGACATCCGGTTTTCAAAATAAAAACAACGAGCGTACTGTATCTCTGTCTTAGTGCACGTTTGAATTCAAATTTCGAATTAAATGTCTCGCATTTGCACTTTTTAATCGAAAGAATTCTAAACTTTGACATTTTATTAAATCTCAAATGATTTGTTAGTTAATGTGCATTTTTTTTTCAATCAAAATGTGCGAATGTAAGATTTTTAATTTGAAATGTCTCTAAAATTGTACAGCAAAAATGTCACATTTACAGTATGCCAGTAGTCATAAATGTCCTGGGCACAACTTTATTGTTTATTTCCAGAACTTAAGTAAAAATAAATTTTTGTTGATTCCCCTTGGATTTTAGAGGTGCAAAATATGACACTTTTTATTTGAAATTTCTTTTCATTTAAATTAAATGTCTCACTTTTTGGTAATGAAAACACAATTTTCCATAAGTGCTCAGGACATCTATGACTACTAACATGCTGTAAATTTGACATTTACTGTACAGTTTTAGAGAAATTTCTTATTACATCCCAAATAATTAGTTTGATTTAATGTGACAATTTCTGTCACTTTGATGTGACAAGATTGAAAGAACTGTCTGCAGTGTTGGCCCAGAATCCCTCGCTGTGGCCTATGGGGAGGATCAAGACTACAGTTCTCTGATTATGCTACTTTGATAAGTGCACATTCATTTCATGTCCGGTGTTTGTTGTTCTTAGGTGCAGAATAATCCCAATTTGAATTAAGAGTATTGGTCTGGGTTTGCCTAATCTAGATCAGATGGATCTATAATTCCTCCCTTGCCCATACTGTAATGTAATTAAGAGCAGAGAGATTTGATCAGCTTTTGGTGGCGTGTGGTGTCCAAGTAATTTCTCTTTTATCTACAATTGAATTGATTTCTGCTTAATGCCTGCAAATTGACCCTCCCCCTATCAGTCTGTTGTCAGCTCACCCTTAACTGCACACATACATTTCTTGTTTTGCCAAGTGAGAGTCTGTGAATGTCATCGGTCCCAGCGTTGCAAACTTGAAGAAAAGTGAGAAGGTCACTGCAGCAAAAAAAAAGAAAAAAAAAAAGTGTGAATCCCAATTATTCACTTTTATGTTGACTGAGGACAGTTTGTGTTTATCGTTTGGAGTCACGTAGCAGTCCTGAGAGTGGAGGGCTTGTGTTTAGAGCCAGAATGTACACGTACTGAATGTTAATGATGTGCTTTAGCCAGTGACCATGAAAGTAACTTGAACCAACGCAAAATGTCACTTGAGACAGATTCATCTTAAGTGGTCGAGGCTCTCAGCACAACCAAGGGCTGTAAGAGTTGTCAGCCGTGACGTCGTACATCTGTCCACAGGACTAATGGAATTATATTAGGTTCTTAATTGTCAGGTCGCAAACAAACACATTATTGGGAAAGATATTTTTTGCTTTGAAATAAAGATGCAATTGTGTCTCTTTGTGAGCAGCAAAAGTCATGTATGATTAATTTTTTTTATGATTAAATTCTGCATATTTCGCAGATATTCATTCTTAGAATGCAATGTATAATTTCAATGAATTGCTGCTTTTGTTACCACCAACGTATCCTTGTCCTATGATGTTTCCAGTTTGTTCAACAGTGCTACAATCCCTCATCGTTCAGCACAGCATCTGCCTTGAGTGGGATTGGAGAGATCTTCTTTGGTGTGGAGACATTAATGATGACCACTAATAGTGCTTTTCCACTACGCAGTCCTGGCACGACTCGGCAGGTACTTTTTTTTTTTGCCCCTGCTCTAGGAGGTTCCAAGCTCCTAGTAATGGAAAACCAAGCCAAACCGTGTAGAGTCGAGCCGTGCCGTGCCGTGCCGTGCCGTGCGGAGGTGTCCCGGGACTGTGTTGTGGAAAAGCGCCATAAGAGATGTTTCAACTATAGAGCTGAAGCTATTACTCGATTAATCGATTACTAAATTAATTGTCAACTTTTTGATAATTTTTCATTTTTCATGATTAAAACAAGATTTCTGATTGTTTCAGTTTCTTCAATGTGAATATTTTCTGGTTTCTTTGCTCCAGATGACAAAGAAATCATTGAAAGTGAATCATTTTGGATTGTGGACAAAACGAGACATTCCAGAACATCATCATTTCCAGATTTGACAAACACTCATCAACATTTTTTTAATGTTTTCTGACATTTTACGGACCAAACAATTACTCGATTATAAATTAAAATAGAGACAAATTTAGGAGGACCAAACAATTTGGCAAATACAGTGCGGTCGTTCACAGTCACATTTTAAAAGCACATATGCTGAGTTCAGATATTTTGAGTCAATTTATTCCAAATGTAAAAGAATAGCTCAAATAGGGAGAAATGTTTCTTTATAAATGCTACGTTCATTCATTTTAGAGCTGAAAAGGCTGGAGACTCACACTGGTAACAGGCAGACACAGAGTATTCAGAGTACTGGGGACTGTGCCTGGTGACAACCACTGTTCATTTAAGATGTCATCAGTCTCTCTCTATGGCTTTTCCTGCGAGTCCTCGGAGCAGAAAATGTCTGACTCCCCCTGAGAGTGACTCTATTTCTATTCTAATGGAAATCCATTGTTCCAAATTGTTCTCCCCTGCCTTTAATTTCTCCATCCGCTGCACGGTCAGATTCCCACTCGCTGGTGCCTTCAAAAGGGAAAAAAAGTAGCATAATTTCCATTTCTGTGATTATATTCACTTGCAGGAAGACAGTGCACTTGATTCCCATTTCACTGTCACTTTTCATCTCAGAGAGA
Organism: Solea solea; assembly: GCF_958295425.1. Classification (NCBI taxonomy): domain Eukaryota; kingdom Metazoa; phylum Chordata; class Actinopteri; order Pleuronectiformes; family Soleidae; genus Solea; species Solea solea. Next base: position 17,845,360 of record NC_081142.1, read on the forward strand.
CAGGACACTTCCATGGAAATAGGTTGGATTCACTCTGTTAATTCACTCTCCTGGAGTTGTTCCTGTTGCCCATGAATGTGTGAGCCGGAGCTGTGTGAGAGGCTTGGCTCCCATGGCGTTCAATCAGCCTGAGGAGCTTCAGTGAAGTCCAAGTAAACAATAGTCTGGATGGATTACTAATGTTGTCTCGAGTCATTTTGACCTGATCGCTCTTCTCTTAAGTGGATGCTCATTCACTCTCCGTCTGTCAAAACATCCACGACATGACTGCTTAAGAGAGATGGCCTTTAACTCCCGCATTACTCTTGTTTTGGCGAGATTCACTCTGTTGTCTCGGACCTGCCACAAACAGACACATTAATGTGCACAACCTTCCAAAGACCGGGATGAATGCAAAGCGCGCGTCGAGCCTTCAGACACGTATTAGAATATGTGCACGGCTGAGTTTAAGACTGGCGTAAGTGCCATTATAAGAGTGGGAATAGTTGTTTTATCGTCGAATCAGCATTCATGAACGGCCCTCTCGAGGTTTCTGGTCTTTCTCGTGGATATTGAATCATATAAAGTATTATTAGCATAAGTAGGAACGATGATGAAGAGTTGAGACGAGCAGAGAACTTTGAGTTATGAGTGTGTAAGAAATGTATTGTCATAAAATGCAAAGGATTATAGAAACATTAAAAGGAAACTCTGGCTTCACTGACGACAATGGTGCAGCCAGTATATTAACAATTTTAATTTGAATTTACACCCTGCAAATTCTGTTATGAAATGGGGTAGAAGTGTAGTTCCTTGTGGCGCCGTCTTACCTGCATCACATACTTTACATATGGCCCCTTTAATATTCAGTCTCCTGATATAGTAGCTCACATATTTCATAGTGTTATGAGGCTGACGCACACTGGGGGAGTTCAGCTACGTTCTTGTCTGTGATATTCTGGTATTCTTCTTCAGAAAACTTTGTTTTCAAAGATTTCTTCTGAGACTTTTAGGCACAACTCTTGGCCTTCACTATCAGATGATGTTTGTCCTGTGATATGGTTTAATTATCATTGCAAGAGCATCTGTATTTGAATTCATGAAATGCATCAGATAAAAAGAGGAAAATATGTGAATATATTTAAGTACGCCTCAAGAGAGAGGGACTCTTTATTGCCAAACATTATTTCCACTGTGAAGGAAGACATTTTCTTACAGTTGAGACCAGAGGAAACATCCAAAAGGCTAAATAAATACTTCTTCTCACCAGAAATCAATGTAAGGACACATTTGGTCAAATGTCTTCTAAAATTTCCTCTGACAAAGTGCAGGCTTGCAGCCCAGTCTTTCCCTCCCACTTAGTTCAGAATTAAACACGACCCAGTGTTCAGCTCACATCTCCATATTCTCCATATCTCTGTGAGACGTTATCTTCAGTCTCTCTTTGGCCCCAGAAAGCCACCCAGACAGCAGCTAAGTGACAGAATTACATGACGTGGTCGCGGTGGAAAAGAGACAAGAGTAAACTATGGCTGTATAGTATTAAATTACAAGAAATTCACAGCCCTGTCATCCGATCTAATCTAATCCAATCTAAAATAACACACGCGCGGGGACACACAGATTTGTGCAGAGATTCTTGTTAGGAGTCTGCACTACAACGTCCGTGTATTTGGACGGTCTGACCACAACATTATCTGACCGTAACACTTGAACATAACCACAATTACAGACTACTGACTACTGGTCCTGGCATTGTCTGTGTTTATGCATTATACCAGAGAAGGTTGTTCATTGAGTAGTTCTAAAACTCATGGCCTTTATTTCATCATTAAAACTTCATTGCAACTACAAAAGCATCTAAACACTAAATGGTTGCAATAAGACCTCCTTGATCACAGCTCAGAATGCAAAACAATTATTCCTTGCTTCCTTGCTCCTGTTTTGTAGGTTTAAATATGTTTTTTGTTGTTGTTTTTAAATCACATTTCATATTATTAAAAACAGCATTCTCTATATGCGCTGTAAAATACCCGTGTAGGGGACGGAATAATGGACAGGTGCTCTGTAGTCTAGCCAAGCCGTTTTGTAGAACAAGCACTTCCGTGACTTTCTAAACTCGCTCCCCTCTCATCATCTGCTTTTTCTTTGTGCAACCGGAGTGAAAATTGCATACTTGCAATCACAGAGCCAGGACACTCCGCGTGTCCTGCACGGAAATAACAATACCCGCCACTTTTTGAGTCTCAGGTTCCTCTTATATTTCATTTTAAGTCTTAATTTCTTTTCCTCCCCCCCTGTGAGCGAGTCTGCCCTTTTCTTCCCCCACAGCCACTTGTGTTCCAGCTACAAACCTCGATGAAAATATGAATATAACATAATTAAATTATTACAAGTACGGTTATTGTTCAGAGACATTTGCATCCGTCATTATGACTGTGTTACAGGAAAGAACAATGTGGTGAAGTGACTGCTGCACTACAGAGGTCATTCATGCACGCTTTGATCCAAAGAGGTCTCCTGGTAGATTCTAATCAGACGTTTAGAGGCACCGTCCTCTCTTCCACCCTTGCTCTCTTTCTTTCCTCATTTCCTCCTCTCCTCCCTCCTTCCATTCCTGCACCCTGCCTCGATCCTGATAGTAATTAGAAGTGAAGAGACAAATTAATCAGGGGAGCACCAGGTTGCCAGCATTCTCTGACAGAGGACATCCACAGAATTTTTAAGGGAAATGCAACGTCAGATTCCATCACTGCTAAAGGGGCAGGCTGTGTGTGTGTGTGTGCACAAATGTATGTGTAGGAGCGGTGCAGAGCCCATGCATAATCACCTTATTATATCCCTGTGAATGGAATAGTGAATTGATCTGATTAGAGGTTGGATGAGAAGAGAAGGCAGGAGAAGAGGTCTGGCATGTAGAGCAGTTCCCTCTGAAAGAGGAGCGGATGGAAGGAGGGAAGGGACGAGTGAGACGGACGAGGGAGGGTAATGAGGAGAAAGGGAGGCTGACAGAGAAGATGAGGAGAACGGGTTCTAAAAGAGTGGAGTAGTTGGTTAGGGTTTAAAAAAAAAGAAAGAAGGGGTAATAAGAAATAAAGGCGGGAGGGAGAAGCAGAAGGACAGGACAGGGTTTTCAAGTTGACGTTAGTGGCAAAACAATCTCACCTATGGTCCATTTAATAGCCGCTCTGAAGCTTTTGATTAAATCACACGATGTAGCGCAGCAGATGGCTTGCCTAGTTGAATTGGAATTTAGATGTTAAAATTTCCATTTTAATGACCACTTCAAGGACTTTTTTTGTCCATTTGTAAAGTCTCGTTTAAAATTGCATTAAAATGTAGTTTTGCTAATGGCCGCAACAAAACAGATCCATAGACCGCGTTAAAGGGTGAGAGACAACTTTTACAAACAAGATGCAAAGTCATCCTACGAAGGAAAACGTTGGTTTCCATACTTCATTTAGGCGACAGTGTTAGTTTGTGTCTTATTAGGAACATGTTTGCCCGGATTCAATCAACCATGGCGCTTGAGTCTTGGTCTTTCAGGCAATAAACCTGAAAAATGAACATCATTTGCTCTGTTTGTTGTTATATACATGCATGAGCACGTAGGCCAATTCCAGTCCTGTCCAACAGATGTAAAGGTGGTAATATGGCACCAAAAAAAGACACTAACACACCAAAAGAGGGTAAAGTCTCATGAAAGCAGGAAAAAAACTAGCGTCACGGATGTTTTAAACAGACATTAATACAAGATATACAATATAACCATGGCATTTTATATTCAAACCCAACACTCCATGTCTACAGCCTCACATCAATATAAGATTTTTATGAACTCCAGCGGGTCATTGAATAATTTGATAGTCCACACAGTTCAGTGGCTTCTGCCATCAACGTTAAGCTGCTTTTTACCTGCTCAACATACAGTATTAGCCTGTCCTCTTTTCCCTTTGAAAACTTTGGATTGACCACAAAGAAAAAAGGCCTGAGCACGCACAAACACAGACAACTCAGCAATTCCCTGGAAGGCTCTGCAGTAGATCATAATTAGAGCCAATCAAAAAAGAAGCGTACAGCCTGTTACTTCCTACCAGCCGGCTAGTTGGTCCATCTGGCCATACTTAGGCCTTCTGTGCTTCGCTAACTCCTTCACAGCGGCTAATAGGTCACTTTCATTGATGGCGAATAACTTGAATGAATTCCTTGGCAGCATATTTTTTTTTAACACATGCAAGGATTCCAAATGTAGCAGTAACTAGTGTGAGTGTTCTTGTGTTTGTTGCTTTGTGAGGACCAACAAAAGCATATAAACCACACGGAGTGAGGACATTTTGGTTGGTAGAGCTGACCCAGCTGCTGATAAAGGCTCATCTAAAGTGATGGAAAACTATAGTTATAAAAAATAAAATTATTTTATCTTCAGTTTCTACCAAATGTAAAATAATCACCTATATTTTATGGATCTGAGTGCTGTTTATTTTATGGTTAGGGGGTAGGCTAATAGAGTTAGGCATTTAGTTGTGATGGTTAACCCTTCTGTTACCATCCTGTCGTCAGCTTCTCAGTACCATATTCCTAAATGCTTCAATAACTGCCAGATATCGAAAGGGAAAGTTATCTTGGAAAAAGGGGCTCTCATTTCGGACATTTTTTCACAATTCTACATCCGTAAAATCAAAATAAATACCATGAATACCATGATGGTGATATATGAGGTTTAAGGAGCTATGGAACGTATCGAGTGTCCTCACTAAAATAGCCGTTAGAAAAATGTGTGTTACCATCGCTGTCATCTGCAGATAAGGCTGTGTAGAGTGTTATCATATGTTAAGCAGTTCACTGATTGCATTTGACTTGTGGGAGTAACTGATGACATGTTGCTCTCACTCACCTCCGCACCTGTCCTTTAATTTATCACTTCCTGTCTCTGTCTTTGTTTTAATCCTCCCTCTCAGCCACTCTCCGTCTCCCCGTCTGTCACCCTCTCCTCGCCCACTCTCCTCCATTCCACCTCTCCTCCCATCAGTCTGTGCCTCCCCCTCCAAATAATTGCCTTCCTCACTGACTCATCATCTACTCATTTATCTCCCGTCTCCCTATCTTTCTGATTGCCGCTCTGCAAAATCAGGTTTCTCCATCCCTGTACACCTACAACTTCTTCCACTTTTATCTGCTGCAGTTATATGGCCCTGCCTGGCAATCACTAAAGGTCCAGTGTGTATCATTTCGGAGGGTTTATTGCCAGAAAATGAATATCCTTCCCAAGGATTTCCACCACTTATATTCACAAGAATGTGAACATAAGTGTGTGATTGGTACAAAATGAGAATATACCTCAGAATAAGCCTTTTATATGCACTTTAGGGAAGAGCCTTGTCTTGCAAAGGCTGCCATCTTGTGCTGACATGTTTCTACAGCAGCCCAGACAAAGAAAGAGTGCAGGGAGATGTGAAAAGAGTGTGTGCATCTTTTTTTTGGTATGTGAAGGCCACTGCGGTTCCCCGACGCACTTCAGACGGGGAGGGGTGAGTGGAGGAGCCTTTGCGTTTGTTGTACTCTACAGTCTCACGATTACATGACACACCGGACCTTTAAAGTACCATTTCTAGGGGTTAGAAAAGACCTTAAATGTGTCTTAAATGGGACGTACCTTACAGCTCAGGCTTGTGGCTGAAAGTGTAAATCCCATTTTCCTACTCCAAAGTCCAAATCTCCAATTATGAGTGCAGGTAAATGCTCTGCTGCAGCTAATGAGGATTTCTTACCATGAAAACATCCCAGTACAAAATCCCAAAATAGCTTTTGCCTTAGACAAGTGTCCCTGCCTTTTGGAAATACTGGGGATTGTGGGACCACGGGTGAATCATTTGTAATAGTGGTGCAACTTATTTGAGCCCGTTTCATCAAAAATATACAGTATATTTCCATGTTCACGAAATTCACAACTTAAATTCAATATCTGAATTGGGCCGGGTATATATTCCAAAAGATGTATCTTTATAGGGGAAAGTGAAAGTGTATCTGACTTCTCTGAGAGGGAAAATGTGGTGAAAAAAAGGGATATAAAATTGATTTGAACAACAGCAAAGTCTGTTTAATCAACCTCTTTAAGCAGTGCACCCACGATGGGGGACACTCCATGGTCGATACTTAAATTGTCCCCAAACTCGACCCATTCATCACAAGCTTTGCTCGAGTCAGATCGTCCATAACAGAGCTCTCTACTGTCTGTTTTTAGATGTGTGTGTGTGTGTGTGTGTGTGTGTGACAATATGGCATTTACCGTGCTACTACTGTCCAGCAGTACATTCAGTCTGTGCTCCCCGTGCGTGTGTGTGAAAAATTGTACATTCACCGCCTTTTCATGAATAAAGATTTTGCTTGTTGTGGTGCAACAGCTGCTGTTCACGTGCGCCATAGTCAGATTGCTTTTTGGCTGCCTCTAATTACAATCAATTTAAAAAAGCAAGAAAACAAAAGAAACAAAATATGCGTGAAAACCAAATATGACATTTTATTTCATGATTATGATCTTTCTTTTTTTTTTAAAGATAAGAATATAAAGCACAAATCACATGAATATTTATTATCTCTTGTGGTTATAAAAAGAAAAGGTAGGTTGGATTCTGTCAAGGTTATACTACAGGGGAAGGAAAATATCAAATACCAAGAGAAAAGCATCAAAGAGGTAAAACAAAACAAAACAAAACACACACAGATAAATAAAAGCCCACTGTATCATTAGGCCAGTCGTTGACATACAATATGGACGACTGAATTTGTCAACTTAGTGAATGTCTATTTATTTTTACTGTCATGTAGCTGGACTACAACCTTCATTTGCTGATGGATAAAAGTTCAAATACAGTATGTGCAGCCAGGATTTCAGTAAACATTTTATTCCCGGCTGCCTCATGGGAGCAGTCCAGGGAATGCGACCAGGTAAAATAGTGTGGGTACGTATGATAGCTTTATAACCTTGTGTGCACGACTTTGCAACTAAGGAACCTTCAAACTTACGGATCTGTTATTCAAGCCAGCCATGCCCTATATAGTTCATTATCTTTAATATTGAAAAAAGAGCAGATGCTCTGATTGGTGTCCCCTGATGGATTAATGACGAGAGGATGATGGTACCGGATTATGGACATATGCGAAAGCATAGGGTTCCCCAAGCCAACAGGGGGCCCCACAGTTGCATGTTCCTATGAAAATCCCGCTTCACAAAGATAGGAAGCAGCGTATTCAGTGCTTTTTTTTGCTGATGTCTGGATATTCTGCTTTGATTTTAATCCAGAACACCAGCAGAGTTGTTTGTCTGTTTTCAAAGCAGAGACAGCGGGTTGTGCACAATTCTTTGACATACTATATCACGTGACCGAAACAAGCTTTTTTTCAGACGGATAATCAATCATTTATTTATTTTTTTTCTGATGGCCTGGTACCAAATGACCCACGGACTGGTGGTTGAGGACCTCTGATATAAAGGGTTAGGAATCTCTCCATCATAGTTTGGTAAACACCCCCCAAACCTCATCTTGCATAGGGCCCCCAAAAAAGCTAGAAACGGCCCTGGGACTACACTGCAAGCCAGACATTCATTGGAAAGTGGCTGAATGAATTATTTCATATATTTATATATAAATGACCATTAAACTAATTGGGAAACATGCATATACATGGGATTCATTCCATGTTAAAGTTCACATCTGTAGTTTTCTGTGTAAAACTCGTGTACTATACTGTAGATTTACTATAAAATAATCTGGAATCACATTGCTGTTCTCAAAAAACATATTAATACTTTAGATTAACCTTGAAATACTTTTCCCACCAAGAACAAAAACCCCTTAAGTGTAGTTTTAAACATCTGTCGGATCATTAGAAAAGAACAAAAACAAACTATTATTGATTAAAAGAAAGAGAGCTCATTTTCTGTTATTGAGCAGGAAAGCTTTCTGCTCTCCTCATAATTGGTGATAGTTTACGCCATCCTGCCAACTTTGGGTATCTTTAATTTAAATGGAAATGAGACTCTGGACCTTATGGATGGAAGAACAAGTCCCTGATCGCTGCCTGAGCCTGAGCCTGAGCCTGAGTGTGTGTGTGTAATCCATCTTTGTAAATTGAGCTGGTCAGCTGGCGAGTCATCTCTCATAGATGTTTTGAACTTAGTTTTTAAGTCTTTTGTGACGTTTCAGTCTGTTCTTGGGTTAATGTGGTGTCCGCATTGTAATTGCACATCACCGTGTGAGTGAAAATAAATAAAAACAAGTGTAAACTCAACATAGACCTGGTAAACTGTAACCAGGTCTGTGCTTTATTCAGAACAGAGTGCTTGTGTGTGCGTGTGTGTGTGTACATTACTCATGTTGTGGTGGAATAAACATTTTGGGAACAAATGATAGATCATTAAATGTTAAGTTTAAACCATGGTTTACAATAAAGAACAGACTCCAGATATTTGTTTATAGTTTAGGTCCCCATGTGAATGGGACTCAGGAAGTCCTTTTAATTTATGGAAACAAATAGTGTGTGTGTGTGTTTGTGTTTGTGTTTGTGTTTGCTGTGAGCAGGAGGCAGGTGCTGGGTGTGAATTTGAACCTCTGCTCATTCGTGTGTGCTGAATGAAGAGTAATCGAAGTGACTGCATTTATTCCTGCGTGTATTAATAACTGCCTCCATAGATCAGTACCCTTGTCCCCAGGTCCTCTCCCACTCTCTCTCTTCTCTTTAACCAGCTTGAGTTCTAAACACAGTCAAACATATGCTGCTGTTAAATTCTTCAAAATACAGTAAAGTGCACAATTTAACAATGTCTTGGAGATTAAGCCTTAGAACACGGAGCATTTCGGCTGCTTTTTTCCATGACTGTGTTTAAACGTACAGTTTGTACAGAGGGCATAAGAATGTGCAATATAGAGTGGCTTATATCCTGTTTTTTCCAGTTCTCTTGGCTCGTTTCTAATGAACAAAAAGAAAAGAAAAAAATTTGTGACTTCTGCACAATTATTGCTACTCTATATCACTACTAAAAATGCGATATAAATAAATTACTTTGACTCAATAACACATAAGAAAAAACCCCACATTTTTTTAAAGCCTGAATATATGACCTATAAACCTACAACCCCAGGATGTCCATATAAGGACATAGTATATAGGGGTGCATTATTCCCTCAGCAAATGACCATGGGTGTACCTGTGGCACACCTCTGTGCCACATGAGCACTAATGAGTCTTCTCTCTGCATTTCAGGGATGAAAGTTTTTTTGTTTTTTTTTGTTTTCTTCCAAACGTGCGACCACTATTAATTGATTGCAGTAGCCTTCATCTGTCCACATTCCAGCAGTGCTGAAGGTAAAACACAGATGGAGTTTTTCTGCTATAAGGAGCAGCGAGGAGGAAACATGTCAGCTCTGAAATGGAACATGATGGAAAACAAGTTGTGGAGACTTGCAGAATGTCACCTTATTGGCAGGTATTTGCTGTGTTTTATGTCAAAATGTCTTATGTAAATTAGCATGACTATATGAGTGGCGCTACCTGAGGCTAACAGCTTTGTCAAAAGACAGAATGTGCAACAGTCAATAAAATATGTGCAACTCATTATTTGTGTGTACACAACAGAAAACACGACGCACGACTTTGTCCCTGATTTAATTTCATATTTAATACAATACATTACTGTGAGACTACATCAATAATTTTTCGCCTCCCACTGATGTTTTAGCCTTCCTGGGGATGTTTGGTGGCAGCTATTTTAGATTCATTCACTGGTGATATTTGGTCTGGATCAGTGGGAGGGTTCATCATGAAACTGGACAAAAAGAAATCTATAAAGAAAATAAAAACAAGTAAATGACTTTGTCTATTATTCTCGGACATCCACCACAACTTATCCCAGTTATGTCCCTGACCAACCTGCGGATGAAAAAGAAAACATGAAATTATCCATTTGAAATTCGTGTCAAAATGTTAATCCCAAAGCCCACAGAGAAATAGGGCACAAGTTAAATGTTAACTCACATTTTGCTGCCGATCAGACAAGGAAGAGCGTCCACAACCGCATGCAGTACATTTGAAATAGACGGAGAGTCTAAAGGTCATGTTATGCTCAAAAACATAGAATGAGCTCACATCTGCAAAGTGAACTTTGCACTCACTATGAACCTCCTAAAATCAATCCGTCCGATATTATAATCTAAATAAATATATTATGTGAGGCATGGTTAATCAGTGGTGTAAGTGCACATGGAAATATGGTGTTGTGCAAGTGTACTGGAAACCAAAAACAAACAAAAAGATGAAAAGGGGTTGGCTCTCTCTGGAGAGGGGGGAGTGATGGCAGGAATGAGACAGAGTGAAGCCATTATAGTTTTGGCTTAAATGGTCTGCAGCAGCAGCAGCAATGGCACAGGTGCTCCAGATCAAGCTGCAATCAACTCCTTGTTCCTCGGAGACAAATAGAAAAGCAGGGATGTCTTCCACACACACACACACACACAACACACACACACACTCCCCTCTGACAGCAGCAGCAGCAGCAGCAGCAGGGGTCGTCACAAAAGTCAAAGACAAACATTAACAAAAGTAGGTTACGAGACGATCAGCACATCACTCAGACTAAGTAGGCATTTATGATCCCTGTATAAGTGCTATATATCCTGAGCTTATTGAATTTAAAACACATTTTAATGTATTCTACACGACAAATACGAATATACAAATCTTTTCAAAGTCCTGGTGCTAATGATAATGAGGTGCTGATGTGAGAAAAAATTACGTATTTCCTTATTTGAAAAGCCCAAACCAAAATATAACAAAATGCTCCGCGTTACGACTTTCTCGTAACATTAAGACTTTATTTTCAGAATGCTACGACTTTATTCTCGTAATATTACAACTTTAGTTGCATATTTTACGACTTTATTCGCATAATGTTACCACTTTTTAAATATTACAAGTTAATTCTCGTAGTATTACGACTTTATTCTCATAATATTATAACTTCTTTAATGTTACGAGTTTATTTACATAATATTACGACTTTATTCTCATAATATTATAAATTCTTTAATGTTACGAGTTTATTTACATAATATTTACGACTTTATTCTGGAAAAATTAAATATGTTTGGTCCTATACTCTGTGGTGATTCTACAGGTTTATTGTTGTGTTGTTGTTTTTTACCTTGGTAGTAATAGAGTGTCACTGGGCTACAGAGGAGGTAAAACAATGTGAGCTACTTTTAACGCAGCCAAATCAAATGAATCAATAACGGCCTTTGTGTCAGAGATGCAATGATCAATGTGTGGTGCCACGGGGAGGCTATTTATTACAGGCAGTGATTAAGTGTGACGGCATTTTTCCTCTAAAAAGTTGAGATGGTTTACAGCGTGAATAATCAGCCACACAAATCCATACAGTACAGAAATGCAGACAATGGAACATACGGAGTGTTCTCGCTCACATACAGTACAGTAACATACTATCCGAACAACACGACTCCACGGATCACTTCTCGGTAGCTTTGGTCTATAAATAAGACTTCTCTGTCTGCACATGCCACTCAGTGGTAGCACCACAATCTGCAAGTGACTAACTGTGAATGAAGCACTTGATCTAATTTTGGATTGCCGCCCCGAAGAAAATGAAAATATCAAACCTGGAGTTAAGCAAGGAGAAGGAGGTCTGCGCAAAATGAGGAAGAAGATAAATACCATCCAGATTTTGAAGCATCATCAGATGATTTCCTGTATGTTGCTGAGCTGTTGATATTTCGTTATTAATCAGTAGCTCAACAGAAAAGCAATAACTGCTAAGTCATGTCATTTTTTCCTGGAGAATCTGCTTTTCATTGTGATCTGCAAGTAAAAAATATCTTGCAGTTTCTGAGGAAGAATGCATGTCGTTCAAGGTCATTCCCTCATGGGGTCAAGAAACAAAAGAAAAGAACCAGCATGAACATCAGATTTAACATCCAGATGAAATGTGACCCAAACAAGGTTGATCGATGACAAAAGTGTTTGTTCCAGTCAAAAATGTTCATGCTACTGTTAATGTATGAGCTCTCTCATGGTCCTCTCAGCTGTACAAGTATACTTGCCCTCATCGTGGGGAAATATCAGTTGTTTTTTTCTACAAACCCTTTTTCTTTAAATCTATACTATTCAATTTTGAACACAAAAGTATAAAGAATAAACACACTCTCAGGTCTTAAAACTGCTCTTTGACTCATTTGTTTCCTGAATAAAAGAATTGTTCAATTAATCTACTGGGTCAGATATTAACAATGGTGGGATACGTTTGGCCAACGGACTGCCAGTTGCTGACCTCTGGTATAGGTTGTATAATAAGAAAAAGAAGAAAAATCATAACTTACAGACCCGAGTCTCATCTGAAACACAAAGAAAGGTGACATTGACACTGACATTTACACTATAATGATCACTGTGTAAAAAGTCATGCTCCTGAGGAGCCACCAAACTGACCCACGGAAGAGGATTAGGGCCAAATGTATAAGAAAAAACTTCTGAGATTCTTTTTTCCTCACCTCACGTTTTTCCCCAAGTCAGAATCGGACTTTTTTCAATTCTGATATTTGTGTCTGAGAACTTGAGATCAAAGTCTGAATTCTGACTTTTTTTTTTTCAGAATTCTGAGGAAAAGTCTGAATTCTTACTACTTTTTCACTTCTAACTTTTCTTCAGAATTCTGACTTTTCCTCAGATTTCTGTCGTTTTTCCATTCGGATTCTTTTGGTCTGAGAACTTGTGATTAAAACCTGAATTCTCACTTTTCTTCAGAATTCTGTCGTTTTTCAATTCTGACATTGTTTGTCTCAGAACTTGAGATCAAAGTCAGAATACAGAGGTTTTTTTTAATTACAGAATTCAGTTTTTTTATTTTTAAAAAAGAATCCTCTTCCATATACAGATGACGAGTCAGGTCAAACAACAACAACAACCTTTCCCTCTCTGACTCACAAAGCTGTCAAATATAATGAGTTCAACAGATGCTTTGACCTCAGTGGTAATCAATTATGACCATGTTCATTTCGCATCAATCATCAATAATGAATGTGTTATTTATTGACGAGTATTTCCTTCATCGGGACAAACCACTTCTGGACAAGCGACCAGCCTGCGCTCATATCACACTCACACCGTGTGTGTGTGTGTGCGTGTGTGTCATCATACCTTCACTTTTGTGCCCACGAGGGACCCACGGAGAGTCGATCGACACTCTCTGTCTCCTCCCACCGACGTCCCTGCCTCCGTGCGCGGCCACACCTGCAGTAGAACCAGGAAAGTCCGTCCCGTGCGGAGGCAGAGAGACAGCAGCTCCACACACTCTCTCTGTCTCACACACACACACACACACACACAGAGAGAGCGAGAGAGAGCGGACAGGCAGTTAGCCGGTCACTGACAGCAGCTCCCATCACATCGCTCCACACCACGAACCTGCTCATATGATCGCGGATGAGAGGACGAGGACATGAAGGCAAACAGCGACTGGAGCCTCTGACACTCTTCACGTAACCGCGTGCTGGGAATGAAGATTAAAAAGACGAGGGAGAGGAGCACGGTAATGTGAAGTGAGCGCACAGGTAAGAAGAGGCTTCTGATAAACACGTCACACACACACACACAGACACAGAGAGACAGTAACTGACCCCTTCTAACTTTTTTTTTTAATTATTCATTTTAAACAGTTTCTTTACCAAACACACGTCTATTATTTCCATCTCATTCCACAGCATTATTAAAGCATGTGCTGCTAAATAAAACAAATAGAATGAATTATTAACATGTTAATAATTCATTATTAACAATTATAACTATATTAATGTCGTAACTTAGTGAGTTTCTATTCAACTTCTATATATGTTTGCATTGTCTCTGGAATTTAAGGCTGTAGTGACATGTTTTACCCTAAAGTAAACGTTGTTTAAATGTCATTTATTAAGACTGTTGTGTTCACAGAAAGATTGCTCTGTGTGACCGGATACCACGCTCCTTAATGCTCTCCAAAGTCATCTGCCAAAACTGAAAGGCAGCCTTTGTTGCTCCACTAGGACAAATGTGAATAGATTTTTCAAGGCAGAGCACAAACTCTCAAACACACCTGTACCTGTAACTGAATATTAAATCATTGTGAATGACGGGATTCTGCTTTTATCAGTAGCAGCGACACTTCCTCCCCAAAAAGAACAAACTGCTATTTGTTTCCAATGACAACAGGGAGGTAAAACAGGTTAACGTTGTATCTCACCCTGACCCTTGCTCCTCTGGGATGGCCCACAATTGCAGATACTGTAACGACGATGACCTCACTTGCACTGTAGATCATCAATTCATGGGGTTACTGTCATATAGGCAGAGGTCAGTTTAGCTGCATTGTGGAAAATCCATAAACCACATATAGAGGGGAAGGGATGCTGCGTTTAAGTTACTGGGACTGGACCGGATTATCCACTGTCCGGGCCTGGCCTGACCCCTATAGTCTGTTGCCCCAAAATCCATCATCATGTCAGGACATTTAAGGCAGCATACAACATTGTTGTTGTTGGTTTATGGAAAAAAAACTCTTTTAAGGAGGCATCAAACGCTGAAAACAACATGTGATAGACCTCATTAGGAAAGAGCCTCGAGTTAACACAAAGCACTGGATGAAAGAACAGAGGGGACAAAAACAAAGCGAGTCGCTGATTGAGCCCTGTGGTCCGTGGGGGGGTGGGGTGGTGGCGGTGTATAGGTGAGATGCTTGTGTGTGCTGTATGTGTGTGACACAGATGCCCGACACCAAGCGTTAGTCGCGAGTAGGGCAGAATCTTAAATATCCCCAAGAGGCGTTGAGTTTCACAGTCAGCAGATACACCGTGTCAGGCGTGTTCCGTGTCATCAATGCAGGAAGCGGACCCTAACCCTAACCCAGGGCACTGTGGGTAAACACAACCAAAACATACACGTGTGTAGAAAAGATAGATGGGAGCTGAGGCGGAGTCTGTTGTTGCAGTGTATGTGTGCAGTATGTTCGCTTAAAACAAAACAAAAAAGCCAAGCTGCAAAACGTGGCGCAAACAGAAGCTCCCCTGCCCTCGTCTTCTCCTTCAGTGATTCTTGATGCAGCGCCACCCTCAGGCGAGGAGGGGAATATGTTACTCAAAAGGTTAATTTCACTAAAGTGGGA
Source organism: Solea solea (assembly GCF_958295425.1). Taxonomy (NCBI): domain Eukaryota; kingdom Metazoa; phylum Chordata; class Actinopteri; order Pleuronectiformes; family Soleidae; genus Solea; species Solea solea. The sequence continues at coordinate 17,860,541 of NC_081142.1, forward strand.
AAGCAAACCTGGACTGGCTGAATCTTACCGCGGACTATCAGGTTAACAATCTAGTTAATTTGAGTTGTGTACATACAGCTAAAGTCACTGACATTGAAGAGAAACTTGGTACAGAAAGGCTTTCATTTGTCTTGTAATATTTTAACTGAACCAAGTGTTTGAAGGTCACTTGATTTATCGCATCTCACATCTTTGCATTGACTGTGTTTGTAATCCTACCTGTGCTTTACTAAATGCTAAATTCAGTGCTGAGTTCACCAGTATGTTTACCATGTTCACGATCTTGATTACCATCAGGCTACAAGTAGTACAATGTAGGATGATGGGAAAGTTATTTGTTTTTGCAGATATCTGCATGAACAGATTGTTTGCCAACAGGAGGTTATTGATCTCGCCTCATATAAATGTAAATTATAACTTTTTTATGTCTGCTTATGCAGATTTTGTTTTGCCTTTTTCCTCAGCATTTCCAGTCTTTGTGCTGGGTGACGATGAAGATAACTGGCAACAGAGCGAATTAAAATGATATGAAGGCCAAACCCCTTGGCTGCAAGTGTTTGTGGTTAAAATGTAAAACTGAGAAATCAACTGCTTCCAATGTAAAGTGTAATAGTACAATTGTGTGAAGTCAGTCTGCTGAGTTACTGCTCACATTTTTGTTAGTCTCTTGTTAGACAGCAAAACAAAAATGTAATAGTGAGTGAAACATATTAACCAGCAGTCACTTCCAAGTCAACTGAACGAGAGGAACAGGGTTATTGTGCGTTCCTACAACAATCTAGGTTGACCTTGTGTCCCAACCAGGAAACCAAGACATTGTCATTTTAGGTTATGTTAGTTAAACATCAACTAAAAATGAGTGACCTCATGTTTCTGTTTAGAACCAGATTTTAATATTTACAGGTCAGTGAATGCAACACACAGGCTATCAAAGCCATCCATGGTGGATGTTTGTCCTTTTCCTCCACAACAACTTATTATGTAAATAGTTATCAGCTGTTAAAATTCAACAAGAGTTCAGAAAGGATGGTCACTGAAATGTTATTATACTCATAAATGCTGCTGATAACGCGTAAGGTGTGTGACGTGTGTGTGTGTGTGTGTGTGTGTGTGTGTGTTCATCACAGGGCTGGTAGTTGCTTCTTCCTGGATGTAACGCTAACAACTTTCTGTGTCACTGTCAGAGTAGCTTCAGTTTACTCTGACTGTGTCTGACTCCAAAAACAAAAAAACATGTCAGGTTCAGGGCGGGATGGGACGAAAATTATGGGATGTCTATCGGGTTTGGACCAGGTACGGTCAATATTCACTCAGGCTCGGTCGGGTTTGGACAGAATTTTTACTCCGTTTCACTTTCCATTCCAACAAGAGACCAAGACCAAAACAATAATATGTAGGGGCCACTGTGCTCACGGGCTGATGATCTCATGTACATAACACGGACCAGAGCAAACCTGTGTAAATACACAGAAAGTATTAAATCAGCCTAAAGGCCCTGGTATACTATACCCAACAGGCACCATACGCATGTAACTGCGTCGACATGCAATGCGTAGGCTGCGCGTGAGCCGCTCAAACCAGACGTGTCACAGGGAGCTGTAGCAGCGTTCGCTTCTTCTTTAGTAGGAAAGCGTCCTATTTCCTGTGTCCAGACTTGTACTGCCACCCCATGGTGAAGTGGCATACTACAGGACCCTGGCACGCGAGTATACCAGGGTCCGCGATATGCAACGTGTTACCAGGGCCTTATGTAATGCCAGTAAATGCCCCTTGATGCCATAATTGAAGCTTTTAATTCCACTTCATGTTAAACGATATGATCGTCATGTTAGTAGGGCTTCAGGATTGTTTAATACAATGTTTATAACCTTGAGATCATAACCTTGAGTACCTAGCGATTGTGTTAGTACAAAATGACACTCATCTGTTTTCTTTTAAAAACATGCCCCCTCACATGATCACTGGAGACATTTGCAATCCTCTTGTATTGCTGTCCTTAGTTAAGCATTTATATTATATTTCTTTTTCCGATAGCCAATCCAATTTTGACCAGTATCTCACAAATATCGAATATGGTTTGGGCTCATCCCTTATAGGGCTGGTCCCGTTGTGGTCCAGTCAGTGGAACACGACTGTGAGTGCATATATCGTTTCAAACTGTGTAGCAAAAGAAAAGACAAACACCAGATCCGTCTCCCTGAAGTGCTGCTGCAATAGATGTGTCACCTCACAGAGACAGCCAGATACTGAGCCCGTCATCTCATTCACAACAGTCATTACCACTAGTCAGCCCAAATCAAATTAGAATATGCTGGATGTCACCTCTGAACCTCACAAAGGAGAGAGCTAGTTAAAAACAAAGACTTGAACAAAAAAAGAAAAAGGTAGCCCATTTTCCGTCGTCAGCAGGAGTGAAGTACTGTAGAAGGGGAGCAGCATGTTAATTGGTGATTTCATTAGCGTTTCATTATTGCAGCTGTGCACAGCAAAGAAAAAGCCTCAGCCTGCTCAGGTTTTGCTTTTTTTATTTTTCTAATCAACAGTCACTCCTTCAATGCACGGGGGGGGGGGGGGGGGGGGGACTCGGGGGTTATCACAGTGACTCCTCATCTCGCCTGTCATTCACTTCTTTTCCCTCCAGTTTTCAAAAGAGGGGAAATAGTGTCTGTACTTTTGTTTGGTAATGAAGAGCGTTTGATAAGCAGGGATATTCTATTTGGAATTGGGCTCAGCATCCAAGAAAGAGGCTCATTTTGGGGGGGGAATCGAAGAGTGGCTTATATACTGTAGGCTCCACAGTCTGTACTAGGCTGAACTAGTCTGAGCTGGGTTACATTGTTGTCAGCGGCAGAGTGCATCACCACGGAGAGGAGGATGCTCTATTTTAAGAGAGGAGGAATTTGCATTATGTCATATTAGATTACTGAAAAAGTTTCTGGTCATTGTTGTGTATCATGCATTGATTACCTGGACATGATAATGTGTGTTTCTGTGTGCTGTGTGCATTTTACAGAGGCTGATGCATAGGTGGGAAATAACAGGAATGGCTGAATGAGAGGGTAATAACATTCCACTGAGGAAATAATGTACACACCGGTGTATATGCATGTAGAAGCATGCATTATGCCGCAGGGGTTTCGTGTCAGGCTCAGTCTTTTTTACCTGGAGCTGGGGGGGGGGGGGGGGGATCTTTGCTAAAGACAATTAATACCCACATCCTGTGCAAACATCTCTCTTCCCTAACACCAAAATGCCAGAGCACAAAAGCAGACAGGAGAAATGAGAAGCCTCGATGGTGAGACAGGGGAGAAGAGGAGAAGGGAGGAGTAAGTAATGTGTAAAGGACAGGGGATATATATATATATATATATAAAAAGGGTACATAGGAAGACAGATAGAGATGAGAGTCTGTACCTATGCGGAGAAGTTGTCAGGGGGCCAGGTTTGGTTGATCGTGCAGGTTGGGGGTGAGAAATGAGCTCAGACGGCGATGGTGGGATTAAACCATCTGCAAGGAACCAGAGAGGAAGAGAGAGGAAACATAAAGGGAAGGGTCAGTTTAATTCTCCAGAGGTTCCCATGGCTGTGAACAATAAGAGTCAACTACTGAGCTTGCATGAAAAATGCTAACACGCTCACAATGACTGTGCTGATGCAGGTCAAATCTTGACCTAGTTGACCCCTTCAGTGATGGTGAAGCATTAGCTTGGATTTCAATGTAAAAGAAAACATAATATTTCCAACTCATTGTGTCAAATTCAGAGGATTATCAAAGGAGTACGATTCCTCCTGAGGAGAACATGATTGATCTAGACAAAGTTGTGGTCATAACAGTTATCTGGACTCCTCATTCAAAAACACAATTTCAATCTGATGGCAGTCCTAGAACAAAGTCAGGGGGTCTTCAGTATTATTACGGTTAATTTTCTGTCTTTGCAATAAGTTATAGGCCCCATTCAGACCTGATAATAACATCTGTCCTCTGAAATCTTATCACAAGTGGACAAGTACTAATGTCCACACTTGGCATTGGATTACTTCATTGGTGGCAATGCAGCAAAAGCTGGATGACAACCGTAAAACATCCATCCCTCTTCTCAGCTGAGATTGGCACAGCGCGATACACCAACCGTGTGGCCCAAATCGTAAAACAGGCAGAAGAAAATGACCTGTGATCGGATTTCACTTCCCTCACTGCATGCAAATACACACGGACAGTGCCTCTATTCACGAGGCCAACATGTGTTTTGACTGCGCAGGTTTGACTGGTGTCACCGTGTTTGTGTGTCTGCATGAATGACAGGTAGAGAACACCACGCTAGTCACACTGCTGTAACGTGAAATATGATTTTAAAAAGAAACCATGTGGTGATAAAAGTGCTTTCAGTACACTGTGGAGTTGCAGCAGGTTAGAGGAGGTGGTTTTTAATGCATTCACACACTACCTCCAAACGTGGTTTTGTGGAGTTGGTGAGTTCACATCTTTACTTAGAGCTGTCGACACGTGATACCAGGTCTGCACGGGACAATGCGTTGTATTTAATTGTAGAATAAAGTGGTGGACCATAGGACCAATCACAAATCTACTTCCAATTGTGTTTCTAGAGTCCTGGTACGGTGGTGACTAAAATGAGATCACTGTTTATGGAGGGAAGAGGTTATGTCTGCAGCATCTGAATGAGTCTAGTTTAAGGGCCACATCTGTGCGCCCCCCCTCCCTTATTCATGTGGCTCACTTTGATTAAGCTTGTAAATCAGGACGATAATCACACAACACTTTGTAGAGATGAAGTGTGAGTCTGAGGTGTGAGCTTTAAAGATGAGCTGCACAAGATGAAATACACTGGCAGAACAAAAGCAGGGAAGAATTACAGAAATGCTAACGCTCGTGTGAGCCGCTGTGTGGGGAATTTACAAGACAATATGTGCAGGTGATGTAAAGGTCTGCCTTGTCTCATTTTGGCTCTGAGGTTTTTCTTGGGATGTCAGACCGAGGACAGTGCCACTGATTTTTTACCATTGTCGTCCGAACACAGTGAGGCTCTCTGGGTGCATCAGCTGTCCTCTGTGACTGTACACAACAAAAAGAAAGATCCAGCTTGTCTGTATAAAGACCCATTCAGCAATTTTTTTTTCTTTGCAAGCCACCAAAACCAAAGAACAGCAGTGAAGGCTTAGCACAATCTTACCCAAAGCCCTTCCCTCCATCCTACTCCTCAACCCCCTGTATCCCTATTCCAGTCCCCAGCCACTTCCCTCTTTCCAACTCTTGCTTCAGCCTCTGTCCCATTCAGAGTCCCAGATGACAGCTCAGAAACATCCGTCACACTCCCCACACCACACAAGCCTTCTTTCCTCTCCCTCCAGTCCCTGTGGCGTTTGGCACCAACGCCATTCACATAGACAGATGGAGCCGACCCTGACCCCTCTCCTTGCCCTTGGGGACATAAAAAAGAACCAACGTCTGACTACAGGAGAAGCGGGTGAATGTCATTGAGGGCAACCAGGAAGAGAGAAGAGAGTATTGCTCTTTCATCACAGTCTCTCCCATGGCACAGCAGGGAAGTCAGCGGCAGGCCCGGGATCTTTATCCATTGACAAAATTCTAAATACAGTAAAACATTTGAAAGCTACAGGGAGGCAAAAGACCGCAGCTCTAAAAATTGCTGACGAGAAAAAAACCTGCCGCCACATTCTAATGTTGCTGAGGTTTTTATCTGAACGCCACAAAAGTCGCATTTTATCCCCTCTGCGGTGATCTAAATGAATTACAGCAATAAAAACTGCAGGTGCTGTCAAAGATATTGCCCTTTTAACATGCAATAAGAGTAGGCAGTCTGCTTCTCTTCGCCCGTGCTTTCCTCTTCTAAACAAAGCACAAAAAGCCTTGCGCTCAAAGTAAACACGAAATACATATGGGACTCGAGACAAAGTTGCCCTCGACCGTGCATGCGCGTGTACACACGTCTGAGCTGTTGTCGTATTCACTGCACCTCTGCCGACCGATCAAACTAAATCTTTGCAAGGATCACAAGAAGCGAGATTTCTAACTGACCGGCACTCTGATCAACATATAATGGCAGACAACCAGTTTTTAAAAGGAGCCGTGCATCGACAATAAAACGAGACACTAATGGCTGGAGAAATGAATTCAGTGGGCCAACATAACAGAGGGGGGAATACCGTTGTCCCAGAGCTTCCCAGGTAATTGGAGTGCAGTATAGTGTGTGTGTGCGTGCATGTGTGTGTGATTTTTTTTTTTAACTCCGCACACAGCCACAGCTCCCCTCTCTTGACCTTGCAGACTGAAAACTTGGAGGAGGCAGAGACGCAGACACAAAGAGAGAGAGAGAATTACAGAGTGTGTCCAAGGTTTACAATTATCTTTGTGATTTCTCTTCATTACTCAGGATGCATTAGCATAACAATGACTGTCTGGACTGTCAGCGTCTCATTTAAGTTTTCAATGCGTCGCGGACACGCTTAAACATTCCTGTCACTTACAAGCACCCGGTCTGAGAAAAAAAGTTATCTAAAAAATAAATAATAAAAATAAAAATAAATGTGCACACATATACATATATATACACAGACACGTGTACATATACATACATACATATATATATATATATATATATCTATATACACACACATATACACACACATATATATATATATATATATATATATATATATATATATATATATATATATATATATACACACATATACATATATACACACACACACACACATACATATATATATATATATATATATATATATATATATATATACACACACACATACATATACATACATATACACACACACACATATAAGTTGAATTCTGAATCCCCAACTGGAGTAAAGAAAGGGGATACAGTGGATCATCAGTAATGCAGTTTTCACTTGTTTTCACTGTCAGGTATATTATATATTATGTGAGCATCCATCCTTTAGTAATATGCACAGAGGGCGGGAGAAGTGTGAAACTTCACAGCTGTGGCGTGAAGATTCATCACGAGATGTGACGTACTTGTTGTAAGTGGCTTTGGATAAATGCGTCTGCTAAATGACATGTAATATAATGTCATGTAACGTAGAGTAGGATCCTGAAGGTTCCTGGTGCACAGGTGTGACAGACCAAGAGGTTTAATTCCCTCAACTTAAGGTTTATACTGTGCTACAACGAGGATCATGCACGTTCACTGCATGTGAGGCTACTGTTTCTAAAACTGGTTGTTTGCGAGTCTTCCGTAACCTGTTTTCTTTTACTTAAGAAGAGGCCGGGGCAGAGTCAGCAAGCAGTGACTCAGTGCTTTTGTAAAGATATTTATGAGCCTGGTATGACACGACTGATATGGAGTCCAGAGGTCATGTAAGTGATAGAAGAGGAAAGGCAGACACAGTCCATCAGTTCTCTCCCTCTCTCTGTCTGTGTGTGTGTGTGGAGCACAACAAAGATGTTCTGGAGTCATTAAAGGTTCGATTTCATCTCATGATCTTTGTTGAATGCCTTCGTCTCTTCCCTTTATCACCCAGTTGTTTCCCTGTCACTCTTTACGATGCGCCACCTTCTAAATCAGACGATGATCTCTGACTGTGCGGTCGGACGCTGTATGAAGATGATCTTTTATGGTTTTTATCACCTTTGTTGTTCAGCCTCAGACACACACACACGGATACACAACTAAATTATTGTGCTATTTCTGTAGCACTACCTGTCAGTGACACTGTGCTCAGACCAGCTGGGATTAATTAGTGACTCAACACACACACACACACACACACACACACACAAAACCTGCCTTCATTAGTGAGTAAACACACATGTGCTACCATGAGCTTCACCTTTTAGTTGGCCTTATTTAAAGTGTTCACTCTAGAAACATACAAACACACACACACACACACACACACACAATCATCCATCAGAGACAGAATGTGAAAAGCTTCCAGAACAGCATGTTGCCAATAAACACCCCTCCTCCTCCTCCTCCTCCTCCTCCTCCTCCTGCTGTAATTACCTCACTCTTCTTTTCACACCTTGTGTATGCACCTCATATCTTTTCCATGTCATGGTGATAATGCTCTGCACTCGACACACGACGCCCCGCGCACACTAACACAAAATGTCACCTCGCGTTTAGTTCCAACACATTTCCGTTACTGCTTTTATTTTTTTAATGATTTCTAGGAGGTTGCTGCGAGTTAGAAACACGACGATCTCTAGGACTACATGTGAAACCACGCAATACTTGCTCACTGTGACACATTTCATTATACCAAACAGTGTTTGTGTTCGCAGAATCCTTCCACCCAGTGTGGACAAGCTGTGAATCCTGTCAGCTTGTGTCGGGGGGTGTGTGTGTGTGTGTGTGTGTGTGTGTGTGTGTGTGTGTGGGGGGGGGGGCTTGTGCCACGCACTGCTGATTTTGATAGAAATAAAGCCGCTGACAGGTTTTTAAAGACAAGCTGTCAACAGCCCTAACCTTGAGGATGATTGTTTGTGTGTGACTGTGTTTGTGTGTGTATATGCAGTTCATGTTTACATGCTCGTGTTATGGGGGTGTGATGAGGTTACAAACTACAGTAGAGAGTCAATATACTGATGTAAGGGGAAAGAATGAGGAGACGATGGGGAATTAAAGTGAATTTACCGGCTATAATTAGCCTCTGGCTCATATGTGGCAGAACATGTAGCCAATGTACACACACACACACACACACACAGGGGAGGTTAAAAAAAAATATAAACTGAGCTCAAGGTAGTGGACAGTTGAAATGGGAGAATTCATCAAGTGAACTACTGTGGGTGTGTTAAAGTGAAAAGAGTGGGAGAAAATTTACATTTGCACAGTGGCTGTTTGATTGTGTGTGTGCGTGTGTGTGTGTGTGTGTGTGGGGATGGGCATTATTTATTCTATCGGCAGCTGATGCTTGTTTTATTTCATCCACTCGCCTCTGCAGTGGAAACTCATTAGTATAGTGATAATGAAAGATAGAAAAAGGTTGCCAGTGTCAGCACACAAACTTTTTTTTTTTACACGGTCAAAACTGAATTTTTGTGTGCGTGTGTGTGTGTGTGTGCGTGTGTGTGTGTGCGTGTCTATTCCACTCACAACTTTAATTTGATGGATTTTTATACCCCAGCCTCTGCAAACAAAGTTGGAATTTTAAAGAGGAACCAGAGCTGAATGACACATTGTTACTGCCTCACAACGTGCGTTTCCATCCAGCCTGTTTTTATGTGCATTTTCCATTTGCACATTAAAAAAAAAAAAAAAAAGCTAAATGAAAAAAATGAATCAATTAGACAAAATCTTGAAATTCCACACAATATTATACACTTGAGGGTGAGGTGGAACATTGGCTGATCAATTAAAGATAAATGTGAATTAGTGCAATGGAAACGGATTCAGCAAAAACCTGGATTAGGTCTGTAAAGAGGAGGAACGTGTGGACTGATGACGAAAGCACAACATTCCTCAACTTAGTGCAAGAAGTAAAGATGAAGCAATAAAACAGTCCATCTACAGGAACTGCTGCTTTTCATTTATGTCGTAAAGTGGTAAACAGACTTGATATTTTGCTTTTCTTGTGATTTACCTCCCATTATTTGCTGAACAATGAATGCACAAATGCACATTATTTTAATCTTTTATGACCATGACTATACTTTTCATTCCATGTTGTTACTTTTGTTTGCTTCTTGTCTGTCGTCATTTTAATGGTCCCAACAAAGCAAGTTAAAGGTTAACACATGGAACTTGAAGTGACGGAGCTTGAGAGTGAAACTGGCTCGGTTAACAATTGGTGAATCTATGCAAGTCCATCATCGAGATAGGTTGTAAAAGTTTGCTTTGACCAAGACCAATGAGTTATAAGAGCACAAATAGCTTTGATTTTTTCTTTTTTTAATTATTACCAATTTACTACCATGAAATGCACTAAACCATCTTGTTACATTTCTTAAAGGTTCAGTGTGCCTCTCTAGTGCTCATTCTGTTTCAAAGTAGTAAAAAAACCCACTTATGAAAGCATAATTATGAATATAATATCACATAAATGACTTTCTATTTCCTGCTTATTGAGTTCCCTCAGACAAATCTCTTTTGAACCAGCAAAGTCGCTTAGGGCAAATAAACTTGGCATGTTCAACGGCACGCTGTACAAACCCTGTTACATCATCTGTCTTCTCTTCCAGATGACTGCTGCCACTCCACTGCAAAACCAAAATTTTGCACATGTTTGGATTCTTTGCTTTGGATGCTGATCAGCGGTTTCATTCAAAAAGGAGCACAGACCCTGAACTGATTTATCTGCCGTAGAACCAGGACGGATAAACTCTGTACCCTGGACGACCCACACTTCTCTTATATGGAGCAGCTTCCCAAAACATCTGGAATTTTGTGCTGATCCGTACACGCTGGTGAAAGTCTAAGAACTTAAAAAGATTACTGACTGGATGACGTGGTGGCGGCTTCTCTACTCAGCAGGCTGGGAGTGGCATTAAAATGCCTGAACTGCATAACTTTCCCCCCGTGAGAGAGAACAGTGTCCCTGAACTGGGTTTAAATGAACCGGCAAACCCAGCTCAGATTCAGCACAGCATCCTGGAGGAGCAGGTGGAGCTGTGGTGGTTCAGGGATCCCGGGAAGTCCCTGCTCTGCTACTGTGTGTCTGTGCTTCTCATCCTGGGCTGTGGGCTGGGCGGAGTTGGACTTCTCTCCACCACCACGAGTGTCTCGAGTGAATGGCGGCTGGGCGTGGGCACGGCCCTCTGCCTGCTCGCCCTGGGAGTCCTGCTCAAACAGCTGCTGAGCTCGGCCGTGCAGGACATGAACTGCATTCGGAGCCGGCAGCGAATTGACATGCTAAAAAGCGGCGGTTTATCCGACCTCCTTGTGGTTTTCATTACTGGCCTGTCACTGTTAATTTGTGGAGGGGTCCTGCTGCATCTGGCCCTGGCTAACCACATGCCCAAGCCCGGTCAAGCCCTTAATGACATGTACATCTCTGGAGTGGTTTTGCTGGCAGGAGGGGGGGCCGCAGTCGTGGGTGTCGGGATTTACTCCGTTGTGATTATCCTGCTGGAGAGAACGAGACACGGACGGCGGTTGGTGGACCGGGTTTGGAATATTTTCACCGTTTCCGGGCGCATGGAGCACCAGGCTCGCAGAGAGACTACGTCCAGTCTGGCTAATCTCATATGAGACGTAACCAGATTAAGACTGTGTATGTTTGCCTCATGCTCGTGTGCAATTAACCACAGCACATGATTTATGTTAGAGTTTTAGGGACACATGTAGAAAAAAAAAAATTGAAAGAAAGAAAAAAAATAAAATAAACCAGCATGAATTCCGAATTTTTTTCTCAGAATTCTAATTGTAATCTCAGAACTTGGGGGACTTTTTCTTTAATCTCAGAATTCTGACTTGAATCTCAGAATTTTCTCAGAATTCTGACTTTAATCTCATTCAAATTTTTTTTTTTCCTCATAATTCTAAATTTGATCTCAGAATTTTCTCAGAATTCTGACTTTAATCTCAGAATTTTCTAATTCTGACTTTAATCTCAGAATGTTCTAATTCTTACTCTATTCTCAGAATTCATGCTGGTTGTTTTCTCTCAAATGTTTTTTGTGTGGCCCTAATACTCCATCATAATTAAAACACTCTACATGTTTCATCTTTTCACCACCTCAGTGTGTGTATGAGATAAAAAACAAAAACCTGTGAGAGTTTGCAGATGTTATTAATAGCTCCCAGATTACAGCTGCAGAATGAAAAGACTGAAGAGTAGCACAACGACAAAGAACGGATTAACTATAGTGTGATGCTCACAATCTCAATTCACATGAGCGGTTTACAAGCGAGAGGTATTTTAAAGTTAAAATCAATTAACATTCTCTAATTAATACACCACGAGGACCACATGAGACTAAAAAGGTGCTGCCTGTGGCAGAGAAGAGCTGTGGATTTGTATGTTTTTTTAAAACGAAAAGCACATATTTTTAATGCTGGTAATGTTAGTTTCACCAATATGGAATTAAATACACCGATCATGTTAGCATAACATGCCATGGTTCCATGTGACTCCTGAAATAATCTTATGTATTGTATAAACAAAATGTGAATAATTTATCTATTATAAGTGTTTATCCCTGACCATACATTGGACCGCACTTGCTTCTGTCATCGTAGAAGTGTCATGGGTATAAAGAACCACCTGGAAATGTAAATAGTAACCACAGAAACATGTAATATATGGGTAAACTAATGTAAAGTTTCCTAATTTGTATTGCTTATACCACCCTCACCTTGTGTATGTCCACATGAACGTATGCAAATTTACAGCCGACAATTTGACTGCGGATAAAAACCAAACCTCGACAATAGGCGAGATTTAACGTGGGTTAAACCTCATTTAGTTTAAATTACTTTGAGACAGACATGTCAAAAAGTTCATTACAATATTGGGCTGAATCAAAACCTGGTTGTTGGAGAATTATCATAACAAAGCACTTTAGACTGTATGAATAAATATGAAAGTTTTTTTTTTAAGTTGTCCATCCACACAGTATTTATGTAGCACCTTGTGTTCTTCTATATTGTTTTATATTAAACTGAATCAATCGACTGTGTGTAATGTAAAGTGGACACTCGATGCATGAGTCGTGGTTTATTCAGACTTTCGGCTTTATGCTGACTCATCTGTTTTTTTATGCTTTGGATGTCATTTTATCACGAATCCCTGTGGACGACGAGCAACACGCTCAGATAAACCGAATGTGCATCACCTACTAAATGGACAATTTGGTTGAATTTGATGAAGCAGTCACTCAACCTTTTCAAGAATTTTGGTCAATTAAATGTGTTTTTCTCAGGGGCTGGAGGGGAATTAAAACAAAAGAATAAAGAGAGGGTGAATGCTGTACTTACATTCTTCAGATGAGCAGAAATGCTGCACTGTATAATATGATGAATGTAGTCCACTCTCACACGTATTCACAGTTTCTTGTTTGACCTCCAAAAGCCCAAAATGACAACTATGGACTCAAATGCATGACTCACAGTCACAGACGCTGTCATTCGGCGCACAGGAGAGACAGAGTGACAGGCAAAGATACAGGATCATGTGGCTAAAGAAAAAAAGTCCAAAAATCTAATATAGCAGGAGAACAAGAGGAGAAACTCTGACACGAGGAACTATAGTGACAACAACGTTGAGAGAATCTTTCGTCAGGTGGAGAGGTGATTGAACACAGGTGAAACTAATTAGAGCAGAGCAGGTAATCAGGGCGGGGGCAGGAAGTGAGGTCACATGAAGCTAAATGAAACAGGAAGCGGCCTTTGAATTCCACATTCCAGGGCTGTAATTTACAATATTTGCGCAGTATCCACTTAGTTTTGGGGTGCATACCATCAGTTCTTGTTTTTTTTTAAAGCAATGTAAGAGAAAAATGGATGTTGGAGATGTCTTTAGGGCTTTCTTGCAATGTTTAAAACAAAAGGAAATGGCATGGAACTGTCTTACCTGCAGGTGAAAGCAAATGACCCAAAACAACAAAATAGCTAGTTGTCGATGACGCTTGTGTTCCACACATGGCTCTTCTTTCTGCCTCCTGCTGAATAAAAGTCCATTAATGCAGCGATAAGAATGTTAGCAACCAAGAAAGACGAGACATTTACCAAAGAGTAACGTCACGTCTGTGAAATAAACATTTTTATGCGCTTATTTTATTTCAGTTGAAGAATCCCAGTGGAGCTCTCTCACAATGATTATTATTCATTATTTTAATCCCGATTCTGCAGTCGGAGATGACAGTCGCATAGTGAGTACTTATTATTCTCTGTGAGGCAGAGAAGGAGCAATGAAAAAAAAAAAATCCATTACATCAACATAGACAGTCATTGAATTTCAGTGTGCTTGCAAAAGTTTGAAGTGGGTTGTCAATATGCTTAATCATGGAATTGGGGTAAGTCTGCAGTCTGCAGACACCGCTCTATTGTTGGCATTGAGTCTTGCTTCCAGGTAAGGTGTTAGCACACTGACTGTTAAATGCAAAAAAAAAACAAAAACCCAACGTTATTTCTGTCAATCATCATTGACACTTATGAGATGCAGTGTGACAAATCATTTGATGTGAAATGTAAATTACAAGAGAAAATATCCTCACATAGTCTCAGGGAAGAAGCTCAGAACAGGTCCTGCACTGCGTGTGTGTGTGTGTGTGTGGCCTCTCTCGCCTCTCTCGCCTTGAGACGAGGGGGGGGGGGGGGGGGGGGTCACACAGTTAACCATTGTTGGGTTTGATGATAGACAGCAAAGTGAAGGCACAATGCACAAGGCAGCAATCTGTCGGGGCTGGTATAGACTAGTACCACTTTCCTCCCTCTGTCGACTGCATATACACACAGCAAAAAAATCCCCAAAAAAACAAGGTTAATGCCGCATTTTACAGACAACTCATAAATCCTGTAATCCTAAGTTTACAGTAGTGTTGCAGCGTGTGTGTCCATGCATGACAGCGAGAGGTGAGGGGAAGATGGTGAAGAGAGAAACAGGAGTGTGGGAGGAGAGGAGTCACAGACAGATGAAGACGGTGAAAAGTCTCTGAGCACAACCAACATGAAGCAGACATGTGTCCTGCTACAGTGTAGTGTGTGTCCAAATTAACATTATAATGTAGGAAGTGCACACCGGGGGTTTAAAATGCATGTTTTTCTACCTTTGACACGGTTATTTTTAGTTTGGTCATTAATCTGCTGTCGTCATATCGTGAACTCATTCACCTTCACATTTTTCCACTTGAGTCATGATCTGGTCTGCTTTGTGTCAGGATTATTGTGACTACACCCATGCCTGATTTGGAGAATGAAAGATTAACTACTGGTGGGGCATATTCTTTAACCCTTAAGAGTTCCTATAGGGACATCTTCTGCCATTCTGTGTTTTATTGTTAAGCCATTTTGGCTGTGTTGAATGAATATAGCTCAAATTTGCTGGATATTCATTTTTGGTAAACTTTAGAACTGTGAGTCTCAGTTCCTTAAATGAGACTAAAATGGCTAGGCTATGCAAAAAGCTTACTATTTTGTTCCTAGTGGCAGAAAATGTCATTATGTTTATGAATTAGTCAGTTGTTTGTTTTTAAACACTGCAAGAAACAACAACAATGCATCAAAATCAATTTTTTTGCCGATCATTGATCCATTTCAGCACCTAATGTATTTTATGGAAATTATCGTATTTATTTATTTATTTTTAAGTGGAGTTGAGTAAAGATACTGGCCTTTAAAGGGTTAAAAAAAATAGTGGATAATATCTTAAAAGTGGAAAAAAAACACTTATGGATATTATTTTTACAGCAATTTTTGGGGACGGTGACATTTTCTGCCACTAGAAACAAATTAGTCAGCTTTTCAGGAACTCTTAAGGGTTAAGATTACTTATTTTCAGCTTTCCCAAATATCAATTCTCAAACGATAAAGCACGATTGTATTTTAATGTAACATTGTAACGCTTTCAACGTTGTTTTGTATTACTGGTTAAACATTTGTATAGCTGTGTCTACAATTTGTTCTGCATTTCAAGGTATTTTATCATTCATCGACCACAATCTGACACAAAAGACGTGAGATACAACAAAGAAGATTCTCTCACAAACTGGATTTCAAAACAAGATACAAAAAAAATGGTTTATTTCCAAATATATCCCTTTGTTTCCAATGGACAAACAGCAGTTGATAAATTAACGATGATAACACACAGTTATTAAAAATCCTCATTGTTTTTTTTTTTCCTTTGACAGTGAGTTGATGTGGTGCAATTCATCAACAACAGAGGGAGGGATGGAGGGAATTACAACACCAACTCCTCGTTAGATGAATAGAAGCCTCCTGCAAAGGTCCACATATAAAAATTAACCAGTCATGAAAAAAAAATCACAATTACCTCAACATATTGTCAGTGTTCTGAGATTCTGCAAAGAAACAAATCCCTTGAGGTGATTTTACCTTTGTCTTACCGCCCTACCTGATCCTACCTTTCTTGCCTTTCTGAGCATTTTCCACAGGGGACACACAACTATAGTGCAATATAAACATATACAGATAACAATATGACAAAAATGTCTGCGGCGAAATCTTTCAGTGTGTTCGTCAGAGCCGCATGCTGATTTTTTCGAGCACAAGGACAAGGTTACAGGCCCCACAGGAGTGTGTCGACAATATTACGTTACACTGCCAACGCCTCTGACATTATTGTGCCTTATTAATCATTGATTTGGTCACTGGTGTTGAGCTTCATTGCACCTGGGGATCATGCTCACAGTTCTAAAGGTGATGATACATAGGCTTTTTTTTATTTATTTTTTAAGGCAATGAACGTGTATAATGTAGCAGTTCAGGCAAAACGTGTGCCTCAGACGAAGAAGGGAGATAATGTGGCGTAGTGGTTCAAATCCTAGACAGAACATTTTTATTTGTTCTGCAGAAAGGGAAAAAAACATCTCTTTTAGAAATGCTAAATGATAATAACCAATCATAGTCACTGTATCCTGATGCAATATGATCTGTTCTGCATGTTCCACATTGAAAAGCCATATTTTTTTAAGGGGAAAGCAGAGAACCTTGAATAGGTAAGGTTTCTTCCAACGCTTGATTTGTTCATCTTACACGTTCTTACAAGTAAAACTATATTAAATGTCCAGTGCGTAGCATTTAAAACAGGGGTGTCAAACTCATTTTGTTCAGGGGCCACATATTGCACAATTTGAAGTGGGCCGGACCAGTAAAAATAGTAAAATAATATGACCAACAAGAACTCCTATGTTTTTTCTCCTTTGTTTCACATTTAATGAAGGATATTTTTACAAAACATGAAATTTCTTGAGAAATATAAGTGCAATTTCAACAATATCATGCCTAAATTTACTATTAAATGACTAAATGTTTGTGCCTTTATAGATCCAGTACGATGTGTAACACTAGACTGCATTTGACATTACGTTTAGATTGTAATCAAAGTGTGAAATTTTTTAACAAATTCATCCTGTGGGCCGGATTGGACCCTCTGGTGGGCCAGTTCTGGCCCCCGGGCCGTATGTTTGACACCCTTGATTTAAAAGGACTTATAAGCACATAATTGAACATTAAATCTAAAATAAAAATGTTTGGTTTTTGTAGCGTTCGAAATAAAAACGTATGTTTTGCATTTTGAAGCGAACAAAAACAAACAGCAACATCCTCTCTGGTATGACATACTTGGGAAAGGGAGGAGGTGAGTGGAGGTGAGTGGAACTCTGCAGTCTGACCACCGGATGGCACTAATTCTTACACACTGGCCCTTTTTGATTCTCAAATTCACTTAATTGACCTTGTGGGATATTAAAACTAATGGGCTGGACAGAACCATAGGGTGTGTCACCACGTTAACAGTTCAGCATTCACTTTTACTTGAGTCCTGAGGAACCTTTAAAAAAAAGAAAAAAAATCACAGGTCAAAGGTTACGCAACAGCTTTTCCCGTTTGTGCGGAGTTTGGAAGAGCTGGTGATGATGTCTGGTTTCCGCTCACAGTGGGTCGAAAATGTCATGTGTCCTCCTGTCCTCTGCTGTCCATTAGAGCAGGAGAGCAGAGGAGAGAAGAGGGGAGGAGAGACAAGAAGACGAGAGGAGAAAAGAGGAGAGATACAGCAGGAGAATCCATTCGTCTAGCAGCATCTGTGCCCTTTAGTTTGTCCGGAGCTGGTAATCTGCCAAAAAAGTAGCAGAGCATTAACACAGCTTTCTTCCACTCACCACCGCTCCACATCACATCACTGCCAAAGTGAGGCTGATTAAATCCCCAAACAAGATGTGAACAAATACTAATATACAAATCTAATATACTAACTTAGTGAAATATGAGACTCTGGAAATGGAAATGGAAATTCAGCTTTGTTGCAAATAATTTAGGGTTTAGAGTTCCTGCATGTTTCATCACAACAGTGACTCTGGGCTTTAAGGCGAAGTTACTGAAGGTTCATCTGTGCTTTATTCTGGGGGCAAAAAAAATAAAACCTCGTGGAAAATCACAGTCATTTGTGATAACAAAGCTAACCCAGCCTTGGGACTTTTTATTACCACAATGGTAATGATTCTTGATTCTCTTTAAAACACTGAAATGTTGTTGTTTATTTGTGGAAGTCAGAGCTTCACCCATGCATGATGAACAGAAGAAGGGACTGTCGGTGTTTCAATAGTGGGAGCTGTAGTGGATGTTTAGACTTTTTCATGCTTTATTGAGCCAAAATCCATCCATCCATCTTCTACCGCTGTATCCTCCACTTCTCTCAGTCTCACAGGGCCACATAGAGACTACCAACCATTCACTCTCACACCTACAATCAATTAAGAGTGTCCAATTTACCTAATCTCCATATTGCATGTTTTTAGACTATGAGAGGAAACCAGAGAACCTGGAAAAAACCCAGGCACACGAAGAGAACATGCAAACTCAATGCAGAAAGGCTCTTGTTCTGACTGGGTTGTGAACCTGGGTCTTCTTGCCGCAGAGGCAAGAGTGCTAACCACTACACCAACCGTGTGGTTTAATCTCACGATACTCATGTTTACCCATCTTATAGATAATATCTACCACTCTGACTATGCATACATTTATATTGTGAACATATCGGCAATCTCAAAATCACATTACATCAAATACTATTAAGCAAAGATCAGTCCCGCGTGATCATTTTCAGCCCATAATTATATTAATTATTATGTTTACTATCGCTAAGCAGCTGCACCGCAATGCAGGCCGATCATATCATCCTTGTGACAATGAAGTCATCACTCACTGCTGTACAGAACGGCCGCGAAGTGCATGTTCATCGCACATTAATAAGTCAGTGTACAGTACGGGGCCATTGTTTAATCAGCGTGAGTGTGTCTGTGTGGAATGCTGACTGAAATGTGATCATCTCCACCTCACCCCACCTCACCCCTCCGCACTGCTGATCGTAACAATAAGCGAAAGGTGATAGCCTCCTCTCCAGTCGCCCCGACTTCATCGCTCTTCCTTCTCTTACTCATCTTTTCTATCCCACCCCCCCACCCTCTCTCTCTCTCTCTCTCTCTCTCTCTCTCTCTCTTTCCATCTCCCTCTACTTTGCTTCCTTGCTGATGTTAAAGCAAAGGCAACAGTAACCTTGGCATTTGCTGAGTGCCACCCTGAGAGCCTCCTGGCACTCGGTGGCATCATTCAACCTCTGCAGCCCCAGACTTGTATCTGACAAATCCAGGTAATGGATATGAGTGATGGGACTGAGCCAGGACAATCCCTTGTGTGTCAGGCAGGTATGAAATGTAAAGGTTTCGGTGGAGGTGTTGGAGCTTCAATCTCCATATCTCCACATTATTTCCATTAGCTCCTCGATGAGATGATTTTGCTGTGGTTTCTTCAATATACTGTAGCTGTTACTGTGGCAATAAGGTGCTATCTGTCTGAAAACCAAGTGTGCAGTGGGTTGATGAAACTTCAAAGCTCACAAACGTGAGCCTGATGAATGTGATGAAGACGTATTCATTCCCATTTTCAACTCGAGATCCCAGGTGCTGGCTTATTGGACCACGTTTGACTGGTTCTGCTTGACTCTACAGCTGAATTCAAATTTAGACAACACGCACGTAACCCCAGCCTGAACTAAGAAATCTATGCCAGCAGCCAGAATCCCTGATAGAGGTTTTCTATCCGTGGCATCCTGTGTGGTGTCAGTCTGAGCCCCTGAGGCCGTGGCTCATGGTGATAGAGCCAGGTAATGGATATGATGGATGATTCGCAGCTGGGTTCATTCCTGGGGCACACGCTGAATAGTGATGTAGATAGACAGACTTTAACACTGCTCGCACAAGGAAAACATTGCATTTAACCTCAGGGTAAGCTCCGATTTACCGGCGAAGGCTTTAGACTGACGCTCATAAGACGCAAGAACTCTTAAACTGTGTTTTGTAAAGCGTCTGTTAAATGAATTGAACATTTAGTTTCATTCAACTTCAACTTTAAGTGCTTCAAATTATGTGATGCTTTGATTTGACATATCTATATTAAAGAAGATCAGAAGATATACTGTTATTCAGTCACATGATGCCTTCAACTTTGATTTAAAATAAAACAACCCACAATAACTTCCACATATTGAAATACAAAGATTTTAGATTTGGAAAGACAGCTGAAATTATTGGGGGAGAAAATACACTGCATCACTAAATTCTGATTGTGTTAAGTCTATTCCAGTGTGTTCTTTTCTCACCTCCACTTTGTGTAATGTAGCGCACCCATGGTAATGCCTGGTAACCGCTCTTCTCTATGATCTTTAGGTATCGCACCTGAGGGACACAGACAGGTAAAAAATAGACACGGCAGTTATTTCAGTGCTGATACACAAACACATACTGGCTTCTAATCTACACTTAAGTCATTTCCAAAACAAAGAATATTTAAATTCCTTAAATATAGAACTATTATAGTACTATCAGGTCTTTGCAAAGCTGCAAAAAGGCTGTTTCAATGATTTTTGGAAACTCTTATGATTAATTCATAAATAATCCATTCACACAAACTTAACAATTTGCAAAGCAACATCTTAAAATGTATAATAAATATTTATGGAACCCGAAGCTTAATAATATTGACGCAGAAAATTTAAAAGTCCTGGCCTGCTTTAGTCAATATTGTGTGTGCTTCACTGTGTTCCCAGTTCCCAAAGGTAAATGATCTGTATTCCTAAAACACGTTTCTATTCTTGACGACCACTCACAGTTGTTTTACACTGCAGCCGCTAACATTCACCCATTCGCAGCACGCACGTTCATTCATAAATGACTGCTCTATGGGCCGTTGTATCGCTCCTTGGGGACAAATAAAGTTTATTTAATTGACTTGAACTGAATTGGAATACAGTGCATGTACATGTGGTGCCTTTTCTATCACATACAGTAATAACCACACCCATTCACAAGCTGCTGGCAGTCTGGGGTTCAGCGTCATGTCCATGGACATGTGAGCATGCAGCGTGGAGGAGCTGGGGATCAAACCACCGACCTCCTGAGCCTCAGCTCACTTAGATAAACTTTGTTCATTTTTCTTTTTAAAGTAAATTGGATTATAAGGACAAACTAACAGGTTTAATTTGGGACTTTACAGTGCAGCGATAAAACGAGTAAAAAGATAAAAAACCAAAGCATTCCAAGTCTCTAACACTGCCATGGGGGTCAGCTGTAAAATCATTTGCAGCCTATTTAATATCCTATTTGCCATTATCATTTAATGGCAGCCCTGCATCATTTTAGAATTTACAGTGTAGCACAGTGGAGCTGTGACAAAGTGAGTGAGGTGATTTTTAAACAACAAACAAAGGAACTTCCTGGATCGTGACAAGACTTGATATATTTATTCTCTTATTATTACAATTGAACTCTGCCCTGGTGAAAAAAAGGAAGTGGCATTTAAAAATGACTGACGAGGGGTTGTTAATGAAAGCACCAACCTGAATTCCAGACACAGTGAAATAGGGGATTTCAAAGTTGACTGTGATTGGCCGCTTCCCTTCCAGTTCCTCGCTCTCCACACTGGGCAGCCCAAAGTGTGCCCGCATGATGTACTCTTTACCACCCTGCGCATACACAAAATGACACACCGTTGTTACTTGACTTGCTCAGATAAGACAGCTTTATTTGTCCAACTCTGTTAAATACAGAGAGTTGCTTTGTTCAAAATCAAAACAAACTCTATATTCTTGGCAGCGCAGACAACTCTTATGTCACATCAAGGTGAATCTGACATCCATTTACCCAGGCCATAAAAACATAAAAACAGGTTAATCATTCTTGGTACCAGAGACTGGGTGTGTGTTAGTTTGCACTCCTTGTGTTTTTGTGTGACGGCACTTTTTTCCAACCCAGCGCAGTCTTCTTTAAACACGGGCAGAATATTGTTTCTTTATGTCGGGCAGTCACTGGTTTAGAACCATGCTTAGAACCACTTTAATACAAACCCATGCTCACTTAAGTACAGATAAAACTATTTTTGTGGAAAAGCTTATCATTCCTTCTCTTGCCTTTTGTGCACCCATGCACAATAAATGAGGAATCCATATAGATTTACGCTTCTTAATTTAGCTGATGGAACATTAAGTCATTTCTTAAAGCTTAGTACAAAAACACCCTGTTACGGATGCTCATGTTGAGAATTGTGAAGAACTGAACTATGGACTAGTGTGTTTCTCACAAAATATATTTGTTTTACTTTT
The DNA here is from genome assembly GCF_958295425.1 of Solea solea. Taxonomy (NCBI): domain Eukaryota; kingdom Metazoa; phylum Chordata; class Actinopteri; order Pleuronectiformes; family Soleidae; genus Solea; species Solea solea. The sequence continues at coordinate 17,882,843 of NC_081142.1, forward strand.
TATCTCATTAAACATTTGACAATGACACAGAGAAAAAAAAAACTTTATCCTTTAAAGACTTTATCCCAAGTCCTTTTTAACCCGGGCTGAGAGATGGTAAGGTTTACTGAATTAATGAGCAGATATTTAAACATGACAGATAAAAATAAAGTAACTTAATTCCTGACACGTTTTTTCCTCAAAGGCAATGACCTTTTCTTTAATAGAGATTTTACTTGGTGACAGCAGAGACTCACTCAAACTGCCACAGGAACAGTAAAAGAGAAAGTGTGTGTGTACGTGTGTGTTGTACTTGATCATAATGTGATGATAAATTATAAATGGCTCCTGCCTAATATCACAACACATTAGAGCAGTTTCAAGCTAGATTTAGGTTATTATTTAGGGCTACAGACACATCTGTTAGTAACCAATTACCAATTATTTTAAACATGTAATGTTTTTCTTTAATATAAACAAGTTACTTAGTGACCTTTAGCTTCTTAAATGCGAATATTTTCTGCATTTCTTTGCTCATCTATGTTTGAAAACTGAACATCTGTGATTGTCTTATTTTGAGGTTTTAAGTTTGTTTTTAGAATTTCTTACATTATATATACCAATCAATAATTAATTCATCCAGAAAGAAAAGGACAGAGAATAATCATTAGTTGTAGCCCTAAAGTTCTATTTTTCCCTAAATAGAAGCAAATGTCTGATAGATTCAAACTGTTCACACAACGCTGATCAGCTCCACACGACTCTCTCTATGTGTGTGTGTGTGTGTCAGCATAGATTTCATGCCGCCTGAAAACATTCCTGCGCTGCGGACAGGAAGTGATTTGTTGTGTATCAAGTCAGATGGGGGCGACGACGGTAACGTTGCACAAGTAAAGTGAGACAGCTGCAAATGAGTCGGGAGAATGATTGAAAACACAACGAACCACACACACACATGAACAAAATCTAAGACGTGAAAGCAGTTTGACTGGATAAACACTTCTTGCCCCCATCTGACCCTGCACTATCTGTGTATACACACACACACACACACACACACTCTCCCTCACTCAGGTCTGACAGTACTGCTTGACACAGCCTGTGTTCAGATGTCAGACACCGTGTATGAATTATGTTACATTAGTTTTGTTCACAAAGACCAAACAAAGCCAGAATAGTAACACCAACAACAAAAATCCCCATGTACTACATGTATTGAATGTTTTCAATGTTCATTCATGTGACACACTTACAGGGAAAGACTTGATGTTCCACTGCACAACGCTCTTCTCAGGAACCCACTTGGCGCTGCCCGTGCTGGTCTTGAACTTGGGTGAATCAGCATCACTGGGCACTGGAACCATAATGGCCACATTGTTGGCTGTGGACCGACTCTTAAACTGACTGCGAGCCTGCGGACAGTGACAGAGGACAGAGTTCCAATGTCATACGGCACCTTTACAACAGAGAGGAGCACATGCATCCAAAAAAGGAAGTTTTTGTGATTATATGCAGCAGTGCAGCTTGTTGTTTCGAGTCTGCACGGCCATCACCGCCTCAAACAGATGGCGAGCCGCAATACGCCTGAGACACATGTGTCATAAACACTAAAGATGCTTCAGTGATGGCACTATAGACGGGCAATGAGGGCAGAACATGATGTAGTGTGTGTGCGAGTGTTTATCTTTGTGTGTCACTCATCATTACCTTCACCTTGATCTCCACACGACTGTGTGAATACTTCTCAATCACACTCTCGATCCATATGAGAGGCTTCACCTGCCAGAGAGAGAGAGAGGACAAGGTCAGTGGTGTGTGTAAAGAGTAAGTGCATCACAGTTACGCTCCTCCAGAGGGACACAGTGGGTGAAAGACATATAGTGTGTATGTAGGACACCGTGACCTTTATCACTGCTCTTATTCCTCAGGTAATAATAGTCAGCAGTTAGCAGTTAGTTAATGCTACTAACCTGCTACAAAAGCTATGTTTCTTCTAGAACCATCATTTGTCATTACTACTTTAACTATTTCACCTGCTACCATCACAACACCAACACCAACAATTTTTAAAACTAAAAATATGACTTTTTTTTTCATGAACAACATCATTAATATTGGAAAATCTCAAAAGAAAAATATACTTTTTCTGCACAAACATTTAGACCTGCAATATTTGTTTGGTCTAGATGCAGAAGAGTGAACAAACACCGACTTAGCATCACCTTTGATGTGTATAAACTTTGCTGACATAGCATAATGTCAGATGTATTAGGAAGCATTTATACATCAAACAGAGTGCAGCAGCATTATCCTTCATTTGAAGCTGTGCTGAGCAGTTGAGTTAACAACAGTAACATATTATAAAAGGGAAAGTACTGCAAAAAAATATTCTAAAGTAGAAACACAGATGAACAGGAAAAAGTAGGTCTATAAACATAAAGATACAAAACTGTGATGAGCCAAAATGTGTCATTCTTTCTGCTTCATTATGTGTGTATACTGTGTAAATATAAATATCCATGCTACATGTGAGTAAAATATTAGGTAAAATAGCATTCTGGGCTGAGATGAGATAAAACTCACTTGCTACAACTAGGAAGAGTTGCTATGTGGCAGTTTGTGTGTGTGTGTGTGTGTGTTGGTTTCCATGCATCCCACTCACTGTAGTGTTAAGGCGGTAGGACATGAGCTCACTCTCGCCATCAGGTGGGACGAAGGAAATGGTGCGGTCATTCTCGAAACGTGACAGGCGGACACACTGGTGAAACTTCACGTCCTCCAGCTCCACTGTCTTACTCTTCTCTCCTGACACACACACAGAAACACACAAAACCATGAGAGCTTTCCACACAGCCTTGGGGTAATCAAGGTCAAGATAATGATGACTGACACACACACACAACTTCCTCATCCACCGTGCCCTCGTCTTGTCACTCACTCAACAATTATTAAGCTGCCACAAAAGCACAAACTCATACGCGTGCCCTTAAAAATACACCCACACAAGAACAAACAAGAGACTTTTGTACTATCCTCCAGAAACAACACTTTAGAAACAAACATATGAAATGTTCCATATGTCATTTTCATATCTAAAAACTCTGCCAAACAAAATATAATTTATTGAATTACTCCTTCCGCTACACAAATATGTCTTTATTCTAGGCTTATTTACACGTACATGGAGATGATACAGTGTTCCATACTTTTACAAGGGCTGTCTCTTTCCATCATCGATTAATCTGTCGATAATTTTCTTAATCCATTTCCCAAAACCTCAAATTAATGATGTTCTCAAATGTCTTGTTTTGTCCATAATAGCTTTGTTAAATGGAACAAAGACCCCAGAAAATATTCACATTTAAGAAGCTACTACTTTTATATTGTATCACTGAATAATCTGTTGCTTACTGTAGTATAATATAGTCCTGCGAAAACAACACAAAATTCACAATTTCCCATAGGTTAAGGTTAATCCCAAGATTACCTAGTACAATTTGATTTAAAATCATACAAAATATTTTTTTAAATAATACAAAAACTCATGTGCAAGTGTGCAGTGAGAGCATTGTTCCATTTATATGCTGATCAACTACTGATCATCAAAGAACTGCTCGACCTTTTGACCTCTACGTGTTCTACACAGGCTGTTACAGAGAAAACTCGGCATCTTGTGTCACTACATAATTTTCCTCCGCGTGAACAACATTTCTTACAGGGTGAGGCAGGAATGTAGCACACAGTTAAAAATGCAACCTTTTTTAATAAAGGCATCTATAGACTGCTGGAGAAAACTTCATCTCCTCTTGCTCTGTATTTAATGGAGAGTGCTGACTGCTGGAAAACTACTGAAATGACTGCGGGCCGTCAGCTTAATCCCCTATTCAATATTTCACCTGCTCAGAGCGTCACCCTGGTCTGAACCTGTCTGTATTTATATTAGCTTCCTTCTGTGTGTATATGCATACTGTGTTTACAGATGTGTGTGTGCGCTTCTCCCTTTGTGAGTGCGGGCGTCTTCGTGTGACACTTTATCATGTGTGAGCAAAGCCTGGCTAAGGTCAGGTCTGGAGAGAGAGTACAACATTCCCAAACAGGTTAACTTGAGGAAGAACTCTTTAGAAATGCTCCCGCTCTTTCTATGTGTCACTAACACGCATACACTTGCGTGAAGTGCTATCTCGGCAAGACACGGAAAAAAGGTCAAGTGGGACACTCTGTCACTGCTGGGACCCATGGGGGCTGGATGCGGAGACAGGTGCGCTGTGCAAATTCATGTGTGTGGACATGTTAAGAGGGGAGTGAAGATGCAGCCGTGTCCCCTGTGGTTCGCCTTAACCCTCGATCTCACCTGCTTCTGTGCTTTTAATGCACAGCTCAAGACTGGAGGGATCTTATCAGCTTTTCGAGTAAAAAATTACTTATTTCAGTACACTTTCTTCTCCTCTTTTTTGTCTTTAGTTCAAAGCATCTTATTGTGTTTTTGGGACCTTCAAATATACATTTCTCAGCCTTTTCTGTGAAGGTTCTCAGTGAATCAGGTAAATCAAGAATATAGATGCTGTAAAGGCTGTAGAGGCGTTTTCAAACAGCATTAGGTTTGAGTGTACTGTATCCAGTACTGCATCTTTCAAGCAAAAATATCAAATATTTCCTGGCTGCACCTACTGTTTATTCTCCATTTTACATAATGGAAATATAATTTCTGATTACTGGTGAGACAAAAGGGTTTCAAAGTGATTCTTTGGACAATAAATATAACAAAAAAAAAAACAACAACTCCATTTACAATTCTAAAAGCAACTCGTAAGCTCATACTGTTCAACTAAAGGTGGACAACACATTCAATATGAAAAAGAGTTTGTGAGTAGATGTGGACACTCATCTGTTAAAGATAAATTAATATAAATAAAGATAGAAAGACAGACTTTTACCTGGCTAAGAAAATGACTAAAACCGTATTTAATGGTACTGGCTTTCACAAAAACAAGAAAGTAACTTAGGTTCTATGCAGTGACAATAATAGTCTACTGCCAGCAGAGGGCAGTGTTTAAGCACTTTTGTCAGCATCCATCTGACATCAAAACAATATGTAGATCATGCGAATATGATAATCATCCAGAAACTAGGAAATTATATGTACAAAGTGCAAACTTCTGAGGCTCAAAGTGCAAAACAGCATTTTAACGTTTGTATTAAAGTGGGTGTTTGTGTCTCTGTATCTGTCTGCATGCTTGTTTGATCAACACTTCTGATCATGATTCCCGTGGATATGTTATTTCCCAGACTGAAACACACAGCGGGGGATGCGAGGGCTGCAAATTCAGGATAACCACAGTCCCTCACCTTTCAACTTCAGGGATGTAGCCTGGGGTGAGGATTAACTCATGAGCAAAGAGACTAGACAGTGATGGAGCCTTTTCCCTTCAGTAAGGAGCTGTAGGGGGAAAGAAATGCAGGGAAGTGGAAGGGAGGAAAGGAAGGGAAGGAGAGGAGGAGGAGGAGGAGGATGGCACAAAGATAGGCACCCGCAGGATACCTTATTGGAGAAATTGAGAGGAAAGGGAAGACGTGGAAGGATGAAAGCTAAGCCGAGTGTGGGATTGTGGGTATAACAGGTTAAGACATACGGAGGAGCTGAAGGTTAATGAATTAGGGGTGAGTTTGTGGTGAGTTGTGAGTGAAAACCTCAGTACTCGACTATTGTCGAGTGAATTATTGTGTTACAGTTGGGTACTATTTTAACCATGATTTAAAGCTGCAGTGCAGGAGTTCTGACGATGTTAGGTGTTCTGTCATCGTAAACAGAAACAATTTAACATTATTTAATGCTGCATCATCCCACTGAAAATGTGCTCTGTCAAGTAATACTATCAGACCTGACTGAGGGAGTGTTTGCAGTAGCAGCCCATGGCTTCCTGGAGCTACACTCACTTTCACTTTTCTGCCCCCAGAGAGCTCCAGGGGGCTCCATCCACTGTCCTATCTCCACCCCTGCATGGACAGAAGATTCCCATGCACTCCTCAGGCTCCCTGGAGCTCCACATGGTCACTTTTCTGCCCTTCAAACTGCTGAACTAATTTGAAGCCTTCTCTCTTTACTTTGCACAATACCGCTGTTGCCTCTGTCTTTTTTTTTTTTTACATAAAACAAACTTCCTGTGTGCAGTGCAGGACTGACAGTAAATGCTGTTATACTAAAAAACACAGAGAGATTCACTTTATCAGCATTATGTTAATTCATTTAACAATGGTTTGAATCTAACAGACATTCAAAGTTACACACTAAAATTTTAAAAACAGTAATAGCTGGATATGACTATAAACTAGTTTAGGACATGACCTTTCACAAGACGGTTACTTTTCAAACATCATAGCAGGTGCCTGTATGTAGATTAAAGTAAACGGGAGGTCAACTGACAGAGCCTTTGGAAAAAGGGTTGGGAAATATTGACCGGGGTAAACCAACAATATGTCAAACAATTATTATACAGACATTTTGTAAACACATGCCGTTTAAAGCACAAAGCATGGCAACTTCCCCTTTTATACTTTTTATCAAATGTGCCTCAGGTAATGCACACTGTGCAAACACGATTCGCTTTGCTTCCACAATTGCGATTCAACACGTACAATATAATCAAGAGTAGGGACAAACAGTGACTCATCATTACTTACTGCCTGTGATTTCAAACAGCACTTTGTCATTGAGGCCCAGTCTGAGTTCAGGCATCCCCGACAGGACGACTTTGAGCTTAATGCTGCCCAGTATTTCACTGCGCAGGACGCTGCCGTTGGCACTCACCTACAGCAAGAGGAGCAAAGGATTACATTTCATTTTAATAATTTGCAGGTATCTTTAAAGGTTATGGTATCAGCTTTTCAGCCAGATTGGCTGAACTGGGTTATGATGAAAGATCGCCTCAATGTACTCTGGTTTCAGTGTAGAAATAACTGAACTCAACTAAACAACGCTTTATCAGATATAAACAGACGGAGGGACGTGACTGAAGAACTCTCAGCATGTGGTGTGAGAAATGTAAGCAAAGCACTTGGATGAAAGATGTTGACGATGCTCTGAAAACATCTGGATAAAATCTGGTCACAGAAAAGGGAGCTGTAACTGCGGTTAAATACCTTCACCTTATCGCTCTCTCCTTGACTCATTAAGACCAGCAGAGGAGAGTCTTCTCTTTTATTTTATAGTTTAAAAACAGCATGCTCTGTTTCCTGCTCTCCATAAAAAGAAATCTGAAATTATTCTTTAGTTGACTGTATTATGTGGCTTAAAAACACAGAGGGATATGTGCAATCTATCAATCAATAGATCAATCTTATTAAAAATGAAAGATAAACATAAATAATTATATATACATAATTACTATTTTTCATTTTGGACAACCATGTTTATTACAATAGCCCACAAAAGACAAACTAATCTTTTGACTCCTGGTGTTAACTGAAGGCTACATACAGGTTCTTCAACACCCTTAGGAGGGAAGGGTGAGGTGAGGGATATTCAGCTGGAACGTGCAACTTCACTTCATAAATGATTGATTTTACACACTGCATCTTTAATATAATCATAGTGTTCATTCAACTCAAACCATGCAAAGCGACATTACACTACACGCTTACAAGTGATACGCTTTGCAGCAGTTTCAGCATCAAAGCTGAAATTATGTTTATTCGATTTTTCACTCTGTCTTGCCGAGAAAAGAAAACATGATGTACCCAGTACCTCGATCTGACAAGTGAGTCACTCCTCACTGCAGTGTGCACAATGGAGAAACATTAAATATGACAACATGCAACACTGAAATAGAACGGAGGGCTTTGGATATGAGAAAACATTTCCTTTTACAACTGAATTCAAGGAAAGAGTCCGAGGAGTCAAAACATATCAAGGTTGTGACAAATGCGATTTTAGCACTGATAGAACCACGTAGCTGCACTACAAACACTCTGCTCTTATTTTTTTAACATGAACATTTTCTAATGACAGATTCAGAATGAAGAACTAATGATGTTATAGAACTTTTGGAGCCATCAGGCAGCATGACACAAATATATTAGTCCTCAGACAGTCGTCAGTTTCTCACAATTCACCAGTTTACATTGAAGTTCTTCTTCATTCTTAACGCGCAGCTTAAATTATGGCTGCACAGCTTCTTAAAGGTCACACGTCCAAAGGTTCTGGGCCGCTTTAAATGAAGCTCACACTCAAAAACCCCAGTCATTCCATTTCATTTTATGTGTCCTTGTGGCACTTTTGAGGTTGGTTTTCGAATAACATTGCAATGTTGCAATGCTGCAATGTTTTGGATTGGGAATGCAATATTGGTTTAATATTAGCATCCCGCCCCCAAAAAAACCTAAATATGAACTGTGGATCGGATTGTTAAATATGACAAACTCAAGTTTTTTATGATTTTGTTCACACATGCAAAGAAGGTCCTCACCAGTAGATTTACAGACTCAATGACGTCCATGAAAACTTCGTTCTTCCTGTACTTGATGCCCTCTGACCGCCAGGACACTGCGTTAGTGACGGTGGCAGGAGGTCGAGGAGCACCGACCTCTAATTTATGACCCTGCTGTGTGATGTACCTGAAGGGAGACAGAGAAGGAGGCAGAGATGAGTTTGAGATCGACAAATTAATTCCAAATGGAATTTAAAATTTAATTTGCAGAAGGGATTAATATCTTTGTAGTAAAAAAAAACCCAGTTACTTATAAATGGGAAGTGTTTATCTTGCATCATGAACCAAAACTCTCTTATAGAGGGTTCATTTTAGAATATTCTGTATTAATCGAGCGTCATCACTAAAGTAAATGATTGTGGAGTGAACAAATTAAACATGCTTGTGTTGTGTGAAGATTATTCATGGATGTAATTGGAAAAATGGAGATTTACATAAAACCCACTGATAAAACTACCACATTCATTTATTGGTGGAAAAATATTCCGTCACTGTGTAATTGGGTTAAATGTGACGCCTGCAATGCAATATGTTTTAAAAAAAGGTGCGTGTCATTCATTGCTCACAATTAAGGGAACAATATTGTACAAAAGGTGGATTGAATCTCTCTTTATGTTCAGCTACATTTGCTAACTCTGTCTGTGACTGGCTGGGCAGGAGGTGTTAAGTGGCTTCATCACGCATCGCCGCAGACCTGAACCTGGAAACAATGCAGGTGCAACGAGAGTCAACCAAGGCTTAAAAAACCATAACAAGAATCATCAGGAGACGACAAATCCCCACGGCACATGTATATCACAGTTACCTGCAGACCTTGCTCTTCTTCACTACTTCTAATACAGAATACATCTAATACATCAAATTTTTTATCAACTTACATATGTTCATACAATGATTATAGACGGATATAGTGATCATATACAGATTTAATACCAAGGGGATAAAAATTTAATTGCCATATGCTCTATTTAATTAGATCCAGCACTGCTTGTAGAAGAAAAAAAAATCAATTTACCCCATCTGTACAGTACATCAGTGGCAATAATAGTAATAATGTTCTGCCCATCTGTTGATCTATCCAATAACTGTGCACCCGGTTGCCTCTTAGTTTCTTGGTTTACGAAGCTTGGGAGCAGGGTTGCTTTTTGCGTCCGGGGAAATGTAATGACTTGTCATGAGAATAAAGAGGAGCTGTACTTTGATAAACAACACGTGACCAGGCCTTTTTTTACACCAGTATTTCTAATATGTATGTATTCATCGAGATAATGAAAATGCCTTCATATTTTGTATCAAAATACTTTAATGTTGTGTATTTTTGTATTTTTAAAATACACAAAACACTCGGTGCTGCCGCAGATTGGACTGCATGATGCACGGTGTCGACTTTAATTTGCCCAGACCTGCTGAGATCAGACATGAAGTTGATACAATGCATAATGTAGCTAGTTTAATTTAATAATGCATTAGTCTCAACCATGAATCACTCTCATTCTAAATACGTTCCTGTTCAGTGTAGGTAGGTGTTCTTTAGAGAAGGTAGGTTAATTAATCCACAAATGTTGCCAACTCTTACTGTTAACTTCCTCATGTTGGAATCATGTATTTTTAAAGTTGTTATTGCTATGACACTACTGTACATGCCCTGCAATGTCATTCACGATTGTGCTGCAACAGCAACATGAGAGATTGACAATCCCACACTCCACCACAACTGGTAGTTCAGGTTTATATTATGGGTTATTTAAGCTAATTATCTTTAGAAATTTCTCCAAATAAGGTTGTGCTCTTTATTGTCTTGACTTGACAGTAGACTATGTGCATGCGACACACATTCTCCCTTCAAGTATTTTAGTATTTTGAAAATTGTATTTTGCACCATGTTGTGGCTGCTGTGTTTTGTAGTTTACAAAGATAAGAAGTAGATACATTTATTTCTTGGGTATTTTATTTTAAAATACATTTTGATGTATTTTTGCTCATGCATGCATCACTGTTTGTGTCTCACTGGGTCTATTTCTAGTATATAGTCAACTGCACCTACTTTTTGACACCAATGTTCTTGGCAGTTGATGTGTAATACAAACAAATAATATGTATTTATAGTTAATCAATGATTTTTCTTTAGCACCATTTAAAAACAGCCACATAACTTCCCTATGAAGTACATACTGATAAGCAGACAGACATTTCTCAACAACATATGGTGTTTTAGACTCTTTGTTTTTAACACTTTGTTGCCCTGAACTTGAACCAGTCGTAAAGAAATGGCTAATAATCACATGATACAGATGTTAAGCAGCATGTGCCATGTCCTGAGAGAAATATCCAAATAACCGTGTCTGGCTAATGAGCAAGAATACGTACCTTTTCCAGACTTTAATCTCTTTAAAACAGCGACCTGCTGCCATTACAAAAAACAATACTATTAAAGAGGATGGAGGTCAAGGAGACTCACTATGCTGTACTACTATACTGTAATAATATCTTGATGTGAATATTTTCCAGTTTCTTTACTCCTTCCTGATAACAAACTGAATATCAGTGGGTTGCCGACAAAGCAAGACATTTAATTTTGGGTTTGAGGCAACACAAAATGACATTTCCTGACATTTTACTGACCAAACAACTAAATTGATGAACCCATGAAAATGATCGTTCGGCTCTTCTGTAAACCTCTACTAATCTAACTTGAGCCAAATGTCATGAGCCATGAGGGCAGACAAAAGACTACTCAACAGACACAAATGAAAGCATCATGTTTCAGTTCAACTTCTAATCTAATTCCAGCAACAAATAAAAACAGGATTCAGAATGACTGATAGATTGAGGCAAAAACAGAAACACATTTCCCTCAATTTATGCCCCAGTTCCTTCCACCTCGAGGGTCCTAAATATATGATGACATATACTTGTCTGCGAAAAAGTGCTTAGAGATAAAAGGCAGTGACGAGAAAGCTTGGGGTCGATGTTTGCGCTGTTTCACCTGATTTCTCCTCAGAAATGTTATTGAAAGGATGTGGAAGCAAGACGCAGGCTTGGCAGCAAAAGTGATGGATTAGCATAACAACAGCAATTATAACACACAGCACAAATATGCACACACACAAAGGTTTGTTTGAAAGCTAACACATGAACCCAAGAATATGTATCGCTGCAGTCCAGCTTGCTCAGTCTCTTGCTTCCACCCACACATCCTACTCTCAACAGGTTCATTTGGCTATAGTCTAAGAGGAAAAGGGGCCGTTCTTGTGGCTGGGGCATGAAAAGGTCAGAGGAATTGAACAGCCTCCAGATGTAGAGTGGGGCAGTGTGTGCGTACACATGTGTGTACGTGCGTGAGGGAGATTACACTTTTGTGCGTCTCCTTGGAGCTGAGTTTTTCTCTCAAAGTCGTGTGTTTCCATCTGATGCTGTCATTGTGTTTTAATAATGGGAGCCTATCAGCCCTATTCAGACACCCAAACATAAACACACACACACACATTTGATTGAAGTGTGTTTGTGTTTATGTTTGGGAATTTTATTTATGTTTGGGTATTATTGATCCCATTTCCAGCAAGACCCAAGTGCATGTAAGACAGGAAAACAGTACAAAAATAGATGAAAGCTGATTAATGTGCACACTGAACTTAAGTTGTCATGGCTGTGGAGTCTTACTAAAGCATGAATGTTGAACTTTTTCCAAGAAACAAATGCGTAGCAAAAGGTTCCAAGTGAAGGGAAAAGCAAAACAACCCCTCAGTATACTTACAATGCAAGAAAACTTGTGGGAAAGAGAACAGCGACTAAGGCTCATGTAGCACACATCACCCTCGGCTGCTCAGATTAACGTGTTACGTACGAAACAAAAACACTTTTTGTTCTCTTGTTTTCCTTAGTTTAGAGTCTGAGTTGCTGCTGTGTGATGAAATGCAAGATATGCATTTTATCAACAGGTTACTATGGATAGAATTATTAGAATTATTATTATTTCACTCATACAGTTGCCATTTGAGTATATAATTGTTGAAAAAGTTGTAAAACAACCTACCAATTTCTTAATAAAGTTTGTTCCAATCATCCACCCTCTCACAGCTATGTGTTTCTGCACATTAACGCAATAGAAACTTATCATAGGTTTAGTTTTCTTACTCTTGTAGGATCTGGCTGTCAGTTGTCTGAGGAAAGCCAAAGTCCATGACCTCGTCCATCAGCTCGTACACAGTCACAAAGTTGTCGCGGATGCTCTCCTCCTCCAGCTCTTTGAAATATTCCGTAAACACCTGCACGCATAAACAAAGATTATACTTTGTGACATATTTTGAGTATATACTATTCAAATGTAGTACCTTGACACAGATCCTCACCAGACACAATTTAACTGGCTTTTAATGTCTTTCAACACAAAGAACATGAAGGCGTTATTACAACTTGCAGGCAGTAAAATTGAAAATCAGCAGTGGTGCTGCTGCCCGCTTTCCACAAGGACATCCATCCATCTTCTACCGCTTTATCCTCCACATGAGGGTCACAGGAGGTGCTGTGCCAATCCCAGCTGACATTGGGTGAAAGGCAGGGTACATACACCCTGGACAGATCGCCAGTCCCTCATAGGGTCACATATAGAGACAAACACCTACGGTCAATTTAGAGTGTTCAATTAACCTATTTCCCAAATTGCATGTTTTTGGACTGTGAGAGGAAACCTGAGAACCTGGAGAAAACCCCACAAGGACAAATTGTTTTAATATAAATGCATAAATACTCATTGTAGATAGTTAATTTTTGCATGTAGTATGTTATGTTAATTTGTGATAGTAATTACTGTCACACTGATATTAATGATCACATGAAATTGAAATCTAAATAATTAGCAGCACACCACTGCTGAATTTCCACTGCCCAGTGTTTTGCCCAGAGACAGATTCAATATTTTGTTTGTTGTTTTGTTTAACATTGGGTAACTTTCGTAAGTGTATCTACACTGTAGGAAGCTGCAGCCATAAACCCCCTAGATAAGCCAGGCATAAAGAGCAGAAACATGGGGGGAAACAACCAATCTGCTCCAGCCCAAGGATAAAACAAAGTGCTTAACAAATCCAAGTACTTCTCAAGCTCACTATCATGAATGAAAAAAACTGGGCAGGAGGCAAAATGTAAAATCAGCTTAATAGACTGTACCTGGACTATTTTGTAAAGAAAAGAGTACACAAGAGCAGCGTTGGAATTCTTCTTGGTCATCGCCACCACTGAAGAAAAGACGGTTAAGGTAGAAAAAGGCTAAGGTAGAAAAAGCTGACGGTATCTAAAGGTCAAATAGAAACAGAGAAGTTGCCCAAAGGAGGTGAATGTCCTCTTAGGTGCTGTGACTTTCCATAATTCATTACACGCTGGGATTTCAGACCATGGTCACAAGGCAGTAAATAAAAAAACTCAGTTGTCTGCTGCAGTGCGCTGGGAATACAACTTGCTCACAACTGCAATATTATGATACATTTATAAGGACGTTTGACTGCACCAATCTCACAATGAAAAAGTGCTTAGTACATCACAGTGGATCTACTGCTGCTGCACAGACCAGAGTGTTGTCTCTTAGACAGCGCAGGAAAATAAGGTATGCAGTTTTTAGTAGACACTCCAAATCTCTGCAGCACTGCAGATTTGTGAATGCCCATGGCTGATGGTAAGGTTGTGACACTGGTGTGGAAAACAGGGACGCAGGAACTTTACTAAGATAAATCACTGCATCTCAGCTCAAAAGGATACAATAAAGGTTGCTGTGTTTGATCCACATAAAGTGTGAAGAGCCATGGCAGACCACCGGTGACATCTCAGCCTCTTCCTCCCTCTTCATCAGAATGGGCATGAAGTGGTCAATCTCGTTCATGTCCATGTTCCCCATGTAGTTACGGCAGATCAGCACCTGGGGCACATCACAGAGAGCACATGGGTATAACATCACTGTTGTTGAGGCACTAACTCCGGATAAAATTTTAACTGTTTTTGGCAGAGTTACCAAAATGGAGCACTCAACCTTGAAGATGCATCAAGAACCACTGGCTGACTACAAAACCTTCACCTCATGGATGGACCCAATACCCTTTTTATGAGTTCAACCACTGAGGAAATGGAGCTTATGTAGACCTAGAAGACTGTCAAGCTTGAAATCATATCAAAGGTGATGTTAAGTTAAAGCAAAACACTAAAAGACAAGATAATTTTTAATTTTTTATTATTTTAAGTGTTATTTTTAAACACAATATCACAATGCCTACAATGTCAGTTTACCATATTTGGCTCTGATATTTGTTCTACCTTCTCTTATGTGTATAATTCACTCATCTTCTGTAAAATATAATAAAAGTAAGATTGTGACCTTCCCAAAATACTTAACAGCCTTTTATGTTTACACACTTGTAACAGTAAATGTCAACAGAGATCCGGGTATTTCTGCCTTTTCATTAGTACTTTATTATGACACGCTGACATTCACTAAACATTCAGACGCACCGTCTTCTGTACAAACTCTATTGTGGACACATGAAACATAATACAGCGCATCAAGCGGAACCATTAACACATGAACAAAAGACGACCAAGAAACTCAGGTTACACTGCCAATATTTAGTCTGAAAACAGTCTCTGCCAAGCAAAACTATCAGACCTGACTGAGGGAGCTTTTTCTGTGTTTACAGAGACAGGACATGGGGTGATGATGATGAGGCCAACGAGCATTTATCCTGTAAAAACTGCTGAACCAGCAGGGTTTCTGAGCAACTTTTGAAAACGCAGCAGTTTTACTAGGGTTGCTTTAATAGGGCAACGACACTGTTGCCTCCATCTGTTCTGACATAAAACTAATCACACTGAGACAGTAGTTTGATTTTAACAGGAATTTGTTGATGTTTAAAGCTCTGGGTGATAATATTACAGCTCTTAACAATGAATTATATTTTTATGCTTTTTTTGGGTGTGATGTGTAATAAGAGCAGTGACCGAGAGAGGGGAAAAGTATCAGTAGTTTACAATGCCATATAAGTCAGAAGCGTGACTGCTGCAGCATTTCTAATTAACACTCTGCTATAGCTCTATGAAACCACACCACACCTCCTGATTTTAACACTGAACAATGTGAGTCAGCAGTCTTGCAGGAGACCAAACACACAGAATGAGGAGAAGAAAGAGATCAAAGCTATGTACGCTTGAGGGAACTAGATGATACACACACACACACACACACACACACGCACACATACACATACACAGAGAGAGAGCACAGAGCCCCTTCCCCTGCAGAAGGGGTCACACAGGACCAGATACAACAAAGACGGGAGGAAATAAGAAATAAAAGAAGGGAAATTCCACGAACATAAAGTAATCTGGAGGAGAATAGGGATATGAACAGCCCACTGCTCCACTTCTATGAGATGAGATGGAAACCACGGAGCGTAGAGTTCGCAGGTCAGAGAATGACATACAAACACATCTTTGTATCACTGGAAGTCAACCAATATGGGCTGTTTCCTGTGGCTCTTGCCGATTTTTAGAAATCAGGGCAGCCAACGGATGGTAATTGATGCGGATCTGATGAAATATAACTGTTATGAAAATAAATAATCAAAACAAAATTGCATAACTACAGTTACCGATTATTTAAAATCACTGAATATATAATAATACATTTCCTGCTAATTCAGCATAAATTGTTTGCATTTATTAAGTATTTAACGTTTGCATATGTTTTGATAACACAGGCACAAAATTAAGGTGTTCATGTTAAATATTAAATGTGTAAAAATGTGTCAAATTGTCATGTGGCAACATTAACATTAACTTCTGACATTCTGACTAAATAATCTAACACTTATTGCACGTTTCTAGCCACTCAACGCACATCATACTACTGTTTTTCCATTCCCACCCACATTCATACAATGCATCTACAATATTATGTCATCTATCACACACCCATTCACACCCATTCACACACACACACTGCCTGCATGGCTGCCAAGGGAGAATTAAAGTTAAGTGTCTTGCGCAAGGACAGATCACATCAGCTGAGGATTGAACTGCCAACCTTCAGGCGAGAAGACAGCCACAGCCACAGCCACCCATATTAATAAATGCAATAGCACATTATTAAAGGGAGCACAGATACGTCAAAGTCCAAACCAACAACGCCTTCCTGTATAAACCAGATTAAACTACTAGACTACTAAATCATAGCCTAAAGCACATGGCAACAGTATTTGTCATAAAGATCAGGGCACAAACATAGCAGTGCAAGCACCTCTTAGTAACAACTGTCAAAAACATGGTTCATATCTTTATTTCTTTCACTTGAGAAAATCTACGAATGAATCATTGAGTAGCATTATCTCTCCGGTCTATATTTCCATTCACTCCTGTGGTTAAAGTTCAGTCACCCCTGACAACCTTATGTTTGTATTCCAAAGTCATGTCGTGTTTCAATAAAACTCAAAGGAAAACTAGAACTTATTATGTAAGGTGAACTATCGTCCTGTCGTCTTTTACAAATATGTTTTACAAATGTTTTCATTTCTCCATCCTGACACCTGATTATACCATCCATATATACTGTAACATGCAGCTCTGAGTCCTTTGTACCAACAGAGCCAAGTGTGAAAGACTATGAGATTGAGAATGAAAAAACAGAGAAATGACAAAATGAAGTCAGACAGACACACTTTTATAAAATGCACTATGAAGAACAGAATGTTTTTCTGCCGTCATATATAGGACAGGCTCTTACATGAAGTTGTGACGATGAATACATCTAAAGGGAATAAACATTTCTGATATTTTAAACATTAAAAAAATAACGTTATCCATTGAAACCACTGATATCATCTGGGGAAATCACTACAGGGAATTAGGGAAAGTTTGCTATAGGGACACACAAGGCAATGAGTGTCTGAGGGAAATCAATAGGAACTGCTGCTGCTGTTGCTGACCTCTAAAGCCAAATGGCAAACCCTCAAAGGAGTGAGTGTCTCACTACAGTGTATCGCTGTGAGGCAAACAGCGGGAATAGAAAAGGGCCTAACAAGCAGTTTGTTTCACCATCAACAACAATCATATTACAATTATAATAGCATTACAAAAACTGCATTTACACCACGAACATTATAGCTGACAAACAGTAGGTTTCTTGTAGATGGACACATGGCACACTGAAGACGCCACCGAGAGTAAGTCCATCAATTGCAACCATTTATCATTGTGCAGCGTCACAGTGTCTCTTTATATTAACAGCGCAATGGAACCACAGTTGTCTCCTCCTGAGAAATAAATAAATAAATACTGATAAAACAGCTGTGAATTAGTTACTGCATTTAATATCAGTGTATAAAATTGTGGCGAACTGAGAGCAAACTGCGGTCGTGCGGAACTTTCGAAAACAGACAAATGTCTTGTCACATTCACAACACTGTCAAATGAGTTCACACGGTGATAATTTAGCCTCATGAGCTCATCAGCTCCTCCACATCTGTATTTCTCAGTATAGTGGTGGTGTTTAGATGTCATGTTGCCCAGCAACATTCCTGCACCACACACAGGAAGTGATTTGTTCTATGTCACGGCAGACAGACGGAGGCAACAGCAGCTACTGTGTCAGGAATGTGATACAGCTGCAAACAGGTTGGAGTATGACTGAAAACACAAAGCGTCCTTAGTCAGGTCTGATAAAATCCCATGACGGAACGCATTTTACATTGTTCCTGTTCATTGGAGATTCAACAGAGGAAGAATAATAACTCAACAACAAAATAAAAACCCTAGTGTAGCTTTAAATCGACTTATTGGAGGCACTAGAAGAAAGGTTTCAGTTCAATTTGACATATCCAGCTGATACAGTATGTGAAAAGTGTCTCTGTGGGTGCAAATCCCCAAACCTGTGTTTAACATAATCAATTGGGGGAAAAAGTAAAAAGAACAAAATGACTCCATGCTGATTTCAAAGAACCTGACATTTGAGTCAATAGCAGGTTCCAGCAGCTCGTTCGTGCTAGTTCGTGCAGTCCGGTGCCCAGGAGCCACAACTTAGCGAAAAGGTGGAGAAAAGGGGTTTAAAGGACAGTAGCTGTGTGTTTACCTGTGTGTAGCTCCTGGCATGATCCCTTGATACAGGACCGTCTCTTTTTAGACAATTGTTTTAGACAATTAAAACAATAGTTTTCTCTCCCACAATCCTGAAATTTCGCTTGATGCACAGACACAGCTGAAAGTAGCAGTTGCCAATTTCCTTCAAGCACTGTTGGAAAATCTATTTATCAGTGTTAAAAAAACAAAAAACATTTGTCAGTTTCATTTGAAGCATGTTCATTTGAAGGCTCACAGTTGCACTCATTTTATTTATGATTCATTTTAGCCCAGGATTTGATCTTATTTTCTTACAGCACTATCTCAGAAAACACTGACTAAGCAAAGCCAAAATAATATTTTATGTTCTACGAGGCTTTATTGTACTTATTTTATCAATAGCAGTGTCAGTTAAATGTAGCAGTTAACTTAAAAAAAATACATTTTATTGTATATAATGTTATGTACCACTGCCCCACTGACTAATGTAAATGTTAGACTGACTGACAGACATGCACTGTGCGTTGATTTTGAGAAACATAATTCATGGGTTATTATTATCTCAGGAAATGATGGTTTAAGAAGGGACAAAAGCATTATTGTCCCAGCCCTACTGTACTGTATAATTATATTATATATTATCAAGCTGTACCCATAATTCTTCATTGTGGAATTGTGTCCTGGTGGAGTTTTGTGATATGTATTTTAGCGTATTGTGTAATGTAGCTTTAGCATGTTTTAAACCTTATTGTCCCAATAATGTATATAGAGCTGAAACAATTACTCGATTAATTGATTATTAATCAATGACTAAATGAATCGTCAACTATTTTGATAATCAATGAATCGGTTTGAAGCTTTTTTTCCATTATTAAAACAAGATTTCTGATTGTTTTAGCTTCTTAGATGTGAATTTGTTCTTCATTTATTTCCTCCATATTACAAAGAAATCATTAATAAAAGTGACAAAACAAGACATTCAAGAACATCATAACCAGGTTTGAAAAAAACACTGATCTACATTTATTAACATTTTCTGACATTCTGACACTAGGGACAAGACTTGAGCATTGTATTCTACTAATCCACTGTGTAATGTTTTTATGTAGAACATCAATTACTGAAGGAACAATAAAAAACATTCACCATCCTTTTCTACATCTATCATCTGTCTGGTGAGAACAGAGGGAGACAGAGGGAGGGAGACGGAGGACAGAAGGTGAAGAGTTACTGACTTGCCCCGGGGCAAAGATAGACAGATGCAGAAGGAGAGAGCAGGAGGAAAACCTTTAATCTGCACAATCAGACGTATAGGCTGTGTGGAACTGATACTTTCTCCCTCATGGATACAGTCTCGTATGTAAAGCTTCTCCAACAAACTCCCTTTCTTCCCGTGAAATAAATTAACCCTGTGAGGTTAAGATGGGAAAAAAGGGAGGATCAGTCACTTCTTTTTACTCCTTCCATACTGCTCTATAGAGCACAATATAATGCCTACAAATCCTAACTTTTCAAATACACGTCAGAGAATGTCAGTGTTACATTTAATCTGTCAAAGTGCTTGTTTTGACTAGTGATTATGTTTGTGAGTCATTATTAACCTGAATAACAATTGGTGAATCTTGTAATTAATTGATTGAGTAGTTCTTTCAAGTGTTTTTATTCAAAATGAATAAATTTTACTTTTGGGCTGTAGAAGGGGCAGTTTCCATCTCCATGGATTGCAGGGAAAATGGCTTTCAATATAAATTATAGGTCGAAGGCATAATCGGCAATAACGACAGGTGTTTAACTATTTTGATAATTACTTAATTGTCGGTTTTTCCAATTGATAACATGCTCCGTTTTCTTTGAGCCTCGGTGAAAGTAAACTGCATCTTGTACATTTGAGAATGTCGTCTTTTGACATTTTCCACCATTTCCTGACATTTCATGTACCAAACAACTAGTTCATTGAGAAAGTGAGTGATGAATTAATCAATTATGAAAAGAATCATTAGTTGCTGCCTTATTGTCCACCAGTCAACCATTTTTACTGTAGCTCTTAACATTTTATAGCCTATTGTTTCCCCTTATAGTGTATTTTCTAATATATAAGTGTGCTTTCTTAATTTCTGCCAATATTCTTGATCATTTGGGTCTGTAAACACTGCACTGTGTTTATGGGGGTATCGTATTGTGGCGCTACAAAGTAGAGTATTCAACTTAGAAATGGGACACATCACAAACAATATAGGTTGCATGGCTGCACAAGAACAAGCCTCTCTATGTGTGTGTGAGTGTGTGTTAGAGGTAAAAATGTGAACTGTGGTTGAGTTAAGGTTGTATTTTCTACAGGTTATGGATTATTCACGCTTTGTTTAAGATGTCCAAATGAATTAAAATGAATGTGTCCTAAGAAGAATTGTGTGTGTGTGTGTGTGTGTGTTTAGGCAACACAGAAACATTGGTGTAACGAGTTTGGCCAGTTGAGCCTCTTAATAGCAGCTGCGTGTGTGTGTGTCTTGCATGAGGGTTAGAAGGACACGTATGTGTACGTACAGTCAGTGAGTCAGTGAGTGAGTGAGTGAGCCTTTGTCAGGAAATACAAGTCAAACATGTCACTTTCCGAGTTACAGTCACCGAAATATAATTCACTATCTATTATCTCTAATATATAAAAGTATACGTCTTTTTTCTTTATACATATGCCGACAAATACTTTACTTGTAGCAGGTGCTTCGCTCATAGTCCTGCTGTCAACTTCCTCACCAACAACAAGTCGCTACAAACTTACCTTTCCCTTCAAGTCGAGGATAAATATCGCCGACGCCGACATCTTGGTGGAGTAAAACCCTCGAGTACAGGAACCGCCCAGGTTAAAAAAGTGGGTCTACAGTAGAATGTTTGTCACTTAAGAGCAGAAATGTTCACTGTTGCTGTTGCTGTTGCTGCTGCTGCTGCCATCATCTTCCTTCCTTCCTCCTCCTCTCCTCCACTCTCTCCCTCAGTCTTCACCCGCTCACACTGCAATTCCCCTGCTTCTCCAGACCCAGTGTCAAGTTGGTTTTAGTGAACAGAAAGTGCTTCCGGTAGAAGGAACAGTGCCGTGCTTATGCAGGGCGTCGCCTCACACATTCAGCAACAGTTAAACGAGAGAATACGTTCCAAATAACCAGATGAAATATGGTTACAAAGTAGGTTT
Organism: Solea solea; assembly: GCF_958295425.1. Taxonomy (NCBI): domain Eukaryota; kingdom Metazoa; phylum Chordata; class Actinopteri; order Pleuronectiformes; family Soleidae; genus Solea; species Solea solea. The sequence continues at coordinate 17,904,578 of NC_081142.1, forward strand.
GTTTGATTTATTTTATTCAGAATTTCAGCTACTTGCATATTCATTTATTTCAACATACATTTATGGACAATGTTTCAATGCTTATGAACGCATATGTGAAAGATCTGACTTAATAAATGCATGTAAAAAGCTTAAGTATTAACAAAAAGTATGTAAAACAGGGGTCTCAAACTCTAATGACACTGAGTGTCTGTAGTTAGAGGGGCATTCAGGTGAAAAAAAGTCACCACTTGAGAAAAAGATATCAAAATAACAATATCTATGATGATATTTTCACATCATTTCAAAATAAAAGTGTTTGTTTTGATATGAAATGATAAATAGTTCACATTGTAAACGCATTTATGATGCAAAATGATACAGAAATAACACATTATAACTTGATATTAAGAGACGGGCTGCATGAAATTGATTGGGGCCACAAGTTTGGGACCTCTGATCTAAAAGCTGTTTCAACTGAGAGAAAGATATGAGAAAGAGATATATAAGATATAAGAAAGTTATGACCTGAGGTGTAACATGATTATTTAACAAACGATTAGTGAAAACTATTGGCAGTTTATTTATTGCAAATGTTTAGGACATGAAAGGACATGCTTTTCTTTCATCAATATTGGTGATTGTAGCTACGCCACTACAAATGATTATAGAAATTTAGGATCTTATGTTTCCCTCCCAGTAAGAGTCACATGTCATATTGAGATTGTCACATTATAAGCTTACACAACATGTAAAACTACTACTGAAATGCAACATCTATAGTACATTTTAATAACTTTTTACTTTTATTTTCCACTAAATCATGACATGTAATTACTGCATTTATTTTTGTACTCTTGTTTTTATTTCAAGTACAGGGCTTGTATTTTAGTTATTTAAAATCAATACCAATCATTTGTAAAATAAAAGTCTCAATTGTGTACATTATTTAATAACGTAAACAATTGAGACTCTGGAGCTTTATTTTGAATTCAGAATCGACATTGTTCCGGTTTCTCCCCTGCTCTTCTACGTGAACTTGGTTCTCTGTGTTTCCGGGTATAGTCGCTCCTTGTCCTGACAGTCAGTCTCACACACACACACACACACACAGAGAGAGAGACCTGTCAGGCTGCTCCCTTCATCATCACCACAGCTTCCACGACGCTCCAGGGCTGTGTCAGGCTTCAGCTCTGCTCTTCATCTTCCAGTGTTTGTGAAGTTTAAAAAGTAAGGTGAGTATTGCTGGCTCCACTCTGTGACTGGTGAGAATCAAACAGAGCCAAACAAATGGACTTTGTCCTTTCTTTCATTCATTCATTCATTCGTTCATTCATTCATTCAATTATGGGCCTGATTTCTCCTCCTGGGAAGTCATGAATTTATGCTCATTTCCTCCCTATTGTTACTATCCTTAAAAATAGCAGCATAAATAATTACATCCTCACACATGACAGCTGCCATTTAACCCTGTTTTTTTCTGTTGTCTTACCTACAAAAGGAATGATTTAACCTTGCAGCATTAAAAATGTAAGTTAATGCAAATACATTAAAACTATAACTAGCCTATAAACAGCTAATCAATCAGTTTAAATATATTGTTTAAATATAAGGATTTTAATTATAAGAAATAATTTAAGTTTACTTCAGGCTTTTTAATTGCAGCCCATGTTTTGTATAACTCAATGTACATGTTGCTGTTTTTCACTCAGCACATTTGAAGTCATCCTCAAACATATTTTCCATGTCCCATGTCTACGCCATAATCAAAACAATCAAACATTGAGAAACTGTTAACATATACAGTACGGTGGTGATTGGTTCATGTGAATAGCTACGGAAGAATAATATGTCTGTTTCAAGACACAACTTTATCCCTTTGATTCATACAAAGTCACATATAAATCACTGTTACCGATGTTGATAAATACACCACACATAACTTAAATATTCATTGTCCTGTGTATAAAATGCACATTAGTTGAGACCTACAGTATAAACCACATGTTGAAAATGTGTAGAATAATAATTCACCCTCTGTGGGTGTAAAGATGATTGGAGTGGGAGTGGAATTGATGGTTGGAGGTGTAGAGAGACTATGAGACTATGACACTATGCAATGGAAAATTCAATCTCATCCATCTCCTCTTCGGTGTCCTCCATGATTTCTGCCGCTCTCTCAGCCCGCGCTCTCTCCATGGCTGGGATGTAGTTGTCCTCGATGAAGCCGTCGTCGTCCTCCTCACTCATGGACGAGATAGAGTGAGGGTTCATCCCACGTCCGTTTTGGACGTTAAACTCCACCTCTAGGCCTGGAAGCAGTCATAAAAACAAGACATGGACTGAATTATCACTAAAGAAATTGAGATCTAGGTATAATTTTATGTATCCTATGGAAAAATAGATGCTGTGATCGAGATGCAGGGTAACCTTAGGCCTTCATGTGTACAAAAGTACTCATATATCATCACTGACAAGCATTATAGCCACTGCCCAGAAAATAAAATAAATGGATGCCAAGTGTTTCATTTTAGGGGACAAATGGCAAACAATCAGTTTTGATTGAAGGACATGTCAGTGTGCCTGTTTTTCAAAGATACAGATGAAAAAAGAGCCAATCATAACTGAATTTCCTGCTGGTAAAATGCAGCTAAACTGGATAAGTCAGAAGGACAACATGTGTTTGACACTCATTACTGGTTATCACCAGTGAAACAGCAATGACATTAATGCTACACACATTTATGTAATACGTTTATTTATGGTAAACAAACAAACAAACAAACACACAAACCTGAGGGCTCACACTGGCTCACAGTGTCCGTCTCCCTCAGCCGTGTGTGTCGGTAACTGGCCAGGTAACGGCGGACCACCTGGCATTTAGCCAGAAGGGTGATGAGGATGGAGATGGAGATGGCTGTGACCAGGACGGCCACCAAGAACTCCCAGTTGTGAGAGGCAGTTTTGTCCGTCTGTCCTGTGACTGTAGCAGGAAGAAGGAAAAAGAAGCACTTGGTCAGTCTATCGCAGGTGTGGAAAGCAGATAAACGCTCCCAAACTGACCAAATATTTAATTGAATAAATCTCACCATTTTGTGCTATTGTTGGAGCTGCAGAGAATGTGTCATTTGATGAGATCTCCATCTTGCTTTGCTCTTCCTGGTCTGCCTTTTTTTTGTCGGGATGACTTTTCCCGTGTGGCTCAATTTGCTTCTTATTTGCAAACTGACACAGTTAACTGTTGCTCACTGCCGTGGATCATGTCCCGCGTGCATGTGCTTATACATCAGAGGGAGAACAATCTCTTTCTGCCTCATCCAGGCACTTCTGTGAAGTAAAGCTGGAGAGGAAAGTTTGAAACCCTTCACCAAACGATGCAGCCTGTTTTGTTGTCTTTAGCAGGTAAAAATGAGGTGGAACCGAGGGAAAGGTTGCAGAGCAGGCATTCCCCCAGATGAGGGAGGTAGTTGTGTGTGTGATATTCCTCTTGTCCAGCAGTGGGTTTAACCTTCACAGCTCCACCAGGTGGCAAGGTTGAGTGATAGGTCTCCTTTGGTTCAGCATTTTCACTCCATGTGTGAGTGGAAATATTAAAAACAGACTCCTCTTGCTCCGTGGAACGAGGCCTTTACAAGACAAATGTGGCAAACTGAATGAGAAAAATCATTAGAATCTTTTCATTTCAGCTCTCAACAATCACTGTGGCCCACACACCCCCATGTGCATTGTAGCTTTGAATGCTTTGGTTTCTTGTAAATGCATATTTTATAAGCGAGTCATACAAAGGAATACGAACAATCAAATGACCTAAATATTTCACAGCATATCTGTGAAACATTTGAGAGTCATTCTAATAAAACAAAAAAAAATGGACATGCCGCCTGAAGTCATATTTGAGTGTGATGAGCTGTCAGGAACTCAGAACAGGGCAAGTGTGTAGTAAACAGGAAGTCCCACATACTGTAGGACCTTCCTCTGTATGTCTAGCATAACACTGTGTGTGTAAGAGTCTGATAATGTACTTCACAGCTTCCTACAATACATAAACCACACACTTTATGGTTCTCAGAGGGGAAAACAGAAAAGAAAGTCGACATTATTTGTGCCGTTTGTTTAGAACAATATCATGTGAAAGTTTTTAAGGCCGTAAAAAACATTGACAAAAGCAGTGCAGACTGAACGTGTCCTCACATACTGTTTGTCCATCATTAGGTTTTATCGGCAAAGTTAAAAACATTTTTGAAATTGAACTAATCCATTCTTTTTGGCAAGAGAGAGACATGTTTTTTAATTCGTTCTGCACAGAGATCACGCAAAAACACCTTCATCGCCCCCCGGTGGCTGCAGTATAGGTCATACAGTAAATTCAAAATCATTTTGATTTATATACAATTTTTCAACTGTGGATGCCAGGCCAGATGTTTCCATTCTCTGCAGTAATATAATAATAATATGTTAGCGGTATTTATCGTTTCTTTTAACTCTCCTAAACAAAGCACATATTGTATTTCCTAAAGAAATAGCGTAGTAATTACTAAGATAATGAGCAGATCGTAAAACACACAAAATGATTCTGTCCCCTTCTATAATGTGAATGATCCATCGCTTTACTGTATTATATATTAATGTAACATTTCACAACAACAATAGCTCCTTGATTCAACTGATGCAAATATGAAAGCCGTCACTCGTGCAACTTTACGTTTGAAAGAAAGACGATGTTTCTGTGAAGTTGTTGTCCATGACCTGTGTTAGTAACATATGATGTGTTGTGTTTGAAATGCCTGAATTTTTGACCTGTAATTTTCTTTTCTTTTTTTCAAACCATGACATGTTCCAGGCAAGGATTGTGAAGTAAATAGTAGACATGTGTTGCTCAATTCCTGCCTCCCCCTTTCACTCATCATAACATTGCATGTTGCAAGTTGTTTTGCAACAGCGTTCTGTAGCTCACCTAAGATTTATTTTCTGATCCTTTAAAAAGTTTAAAAATATTGATGTACTATAAAAGATAATATGTGAAAGTCCTTCACAATCATAAAACTAGTATGAAGTAAACCGATCTTAAGTCAGTGTATCAGTGTATTCATCAGGTTAAGAGCTACTTTTTTTTTCAATTTTTTCAATCTTTAATGAAACAGCCACTGTTGTGTTCAGTAGTCCTGAAGCTGTAGACTTTGGGGCAGCAGCCATTAGGCCGCTTCCCCTTCTTCTACGGCTATTCTCTTCAGAGGTGTTAGCTGTAAACACAGCGGCACGGCTGCCTTTATCTCTTCCTGTTCTGTCCTCACACAGGCAACCAAATATACACACCAAGCATAATAAGATGAGAAGAACAGGGAGTGAGACCCCATTGTGTGTGTGTCACTGGTTTGCCTTGTTTGCTACTGTGCAGTCATTTGTATTTTGTACGTGAACACGCATGCAAAAGGGCTATATTTGCATCTCGGTCCACACATGTATGTGTTTGAATATCATTCCCAAAGCAGGAGGCGGTCATTTTTCATAGTCTTCCTTTGTTTCTGTGTCCCACACCGTGAGTTGAGCAACGGTTCATGGCCGGAGTGTCTGACCACTAGATTTTATTAAAAAAAATGGGTTTAGTCCTCACATCTCCCTGAATAGTTAAAGTTCTCAACTGCTAGTTCCACGTCTTCCTCAACACAGCAGTGTTGTACATTTAGTTCCCATTTCGAGGGAAAATTGAGGAAAAAGCACAACAGGGCCCCAGACAATCTTCAAAAATCTTCAAAACGGGAGTTCCTTCTTATGCATGACTGTGTGGCGTTTGCATGTTCCTTCCGTGTGTGTATGGGTTTTCTCCAGGCACTCCAGCTTCTTTACACAGTCCAAAAACATGCAGAGGTAAATTGGACACACTAAATTGCCCATGCGTAGTTGTGAGTGTGAGAGTGGATGGTTGTTGTGATGGACCGGCGACCTGTCCCTGCTTTACCCCGCCTTGTGACCTACAGAATGTCAGCTGGGATTGGCTTCAGCCCCCCGCGACCCTCATGCGGAGGATGAAGCGATAGAGGATGAGTGAGTGAGTGAGATAACTCAGTATCAGCTTATGAAACTGAGAGCTCCAGTCAAATTAAAAAAAAAACTTCAAAGTGCATCTGAACTCTGCTCACCACAACGTGCATTTGGTTTCTATCACAAATTCTACTTGACAGGCAAACATCTCTCTCTGTCTCTCTCGCGCTCGCCTGAAATAATCACAGATAATCATTCTTCACAGATAATAACAGAGGCGTCCTTCAGTTGACCCTCACCCCACTCATCCGCAGAGCAGCATGCGAGCCTCCCTCTATGCCTCTTATCCCACTGCCAAGTTCTGTATTTTTGAAAATGTGTAGAGGAGTCATCTGGTGCCATTGTTTGTCAGGGTCAAGGTTTAAGGTCTGCTGGAGCAAGTTATCGGTGAGAGAGTGCTGGCGTGATGGTAATTTAACTCACAGAGTGTGCCTGTTAATATACAACCCAGTATTTATGTATGCACTATGAATGATGACTTGTGGATTGTACTTTTGTTTTGAAGCAAGGCCATTATGTATAGTTTATGTGGCTTTAAAATGTCACGCTTGGTGTTTGCCATAACGTCAACAGAGTAACCACAGCAATACAGCATGTGAAAAACTAGACCTGCGGAGGGTGAACTGCATATTTTTCTTATTTAAAAATGAGCTTTGGCTCCTTGCGTCATTATTAAATCACTAGTTGAATGTTGAATGCGTTTTTGGAGGAATAAGAAATAAGTCATGTTTTGGGTGAAAATATCAAGTGGCCAGCATCAACATGGGGTATGTAACAAAGAAGGCGCCATAACGACAGGTTTGCCTAAGATATAAATTGATATTTTATATTAGACGTAATAATAAATGTATGTAAATCATGTGAAGACATTTATGTGAAGGTTCAGACAATGGTTTGGCTGCATCGCTGACACTCAATGGCAAAAATAACACTGCAGTGGCTGCAATCTTGGACATTTTATGTTACAATTTCTATTATTTTCAGGATTATATCAATGTCTTATGGAGAGATTTTCCTGGCAAAGTGGTTTAAAGGCACTTTCCAGCCAACGTAAATCCACATTTTACTACATGATTTGATAATAATTACTTTACAGTCCAAGTCAAAGCAGTCACATGACCATTTCGCAGCATTAAACAGAGACTTTAGAAGACCATTTGAAGTCTTACCTGGTCACCTGTGTGCATTTGTCCCTGCTCTCCGTGCTCTCACATGTCGCGTTAGCTGAAGCTTTGCATTTTGTTTTTTCTTTTGTCCTTCTTTGCAAAATGCAGCAATGCTGTGCAAAGGTTGAGCAAGGTGTGCTGTGTAGCTGCTTCCCAGAAGGACGGGTTAATGGGTAACTTTGTTACTAAGGTGTGCTGCCTCCCTCCCTCCCACTCTTCCCACTCTCTGTCCAATGGCACAGCAGACCTGGTGACTGGCAATGTTGTCACAGCAGTGCCAAATCAAGAAGAAGTCAAAGACTTGTGTGTCACACTCTGTGTTGTCTCGGTCAAATGCAAATGCGTTCACAAGCAAAACTATAAACATCCAAAATAAAGGTACTGTTTTTGTATATATAGTTCCAACTAACAGTCAAATAAGCTAGTTTGTTGATATGTCCTTTGTCAGGTGCCACACCTTTGTGAATACTTTGTTAAAGGGATAGAACACACACATTATAGTTATTCAATTAAAGGGTCATCTGTTAAATTGCATCACTGCTGTTGGATAAGTCTATAGAGAAAATCTCCTTTGTTTATTGCTTGCCTGCTGTGTTTGGTCCTTTTGTGTTTGGCAAAGTATTTTGAACACCAATGACAAACTAGCACATTGGAACCTACTGATGGAGGCAGTGAATCAACAACTCTATGGACTTTGGTGCGGGAGAGTGAACGCTTCAACAATGAAACCAACTTTAACTTTTATGTATCTTTAGAAAAATAATGGCATAATAAAGCACATTTTTAAGACATTAGATTAAACAGGCAAACATTTTCTGTGTTCCTTGTATTGTGCCCATGTTGTCAGTGGGTGAGAGTGAACTTCCGTGTTTTCAGGCTTGTTTTTGACGACAGTGGCGCTCAGTGAAGATGTTGCTGACAAACTATCATTTTAAACTTAACTCCTACACAAGGAGGAAATCAGACCAGATAAAGTTTATGATGACAAGGACGTTTGTCTTTTATTTAAGATGTCCAGTCTGAGGGGGATGAGTCCGGACCTCTGGTGGCTCTGAAAAGGAAAAGCGAGGGGACCCTGAAAACAATAGGACGACTTCCTGATCACTTGGCAGTACACTCTGCACATCTTTACATCTCCCCCACTCTTCCTCCCGCCCTCCTTCCCTCCCTCCTTTTCCCCTGGATGTTCCAGGATGCTTCAGCTGCTTGTCTTGGGGCAGATGGCAGGGACGAGGATGGGCAGGGATGTTAAAATGATAACTCAGTGTCAGCTGAACGACACAGGAGGGGTTTCCCAAAGTAAATACAAGGGCCTGTTTGCTTTTGGTTGACTGCTGGACTTTGAAAGATCGTGCCATATACCTTATACATTCATGATAAAGCCACGTCTGGGTATTGATTATGTTCAACGAAGCTGCTGCTGTGAGTGTAATTGCAGTTAGTCATTTTAAACATATTTTCATATGCAATTTTTTAAATAAACTTAGGAAACAGAGTTAAGAGAAAGTGAATTGAAGCAGAAATATGATTTTTATTTTTTTATTTAACTGTTCATTAATAATCTAATTGATTTATTTTCAGATTTTGTTTCATATGCCGCAGCATAAGCATGTGGAACCTCTTGATTTGTAAACACAAGGTCAAGACCATTGATGGCACCAGCAGAGTTCTCTGTGTGTGGAGTTTTGGAGCAGATGAGGGGTTTTCCTCACTTTTGCTACAGCGGGATGTTTACTGTTTGTCCTCTCAGTGGAGTGGCGGGGGTCTGAGGTCACGGCCTCGTCTGTGGTGAAGATTGCCTTGAAAAGTCTCTTCAGAGGGGGGAAATAACAACACGTGTCGGCCCTGTGTGTGTCTGTAACAATGGACAGTTGCACTTGCGGAGGAAGAACTATGTGACAAACAAGCCTCCCACTGGACGTTAGGCATCACATTGAGACAATCCTCCGCACTCAGCATGGTGCAGGGGTTGTTACTTTCTTTACTTTCCACATTTTCTTGTCTCTCACAAAATTCCTTGTCATCACCCACACAATCTGCCACAACTGCAGTGTCAATTTTGTGTGACCTTTATCTAGAAAATATAATAACTTGAGTTGGACTCTCCACACCTCTGCATCAGAAGCTATGAATAAAACAGCTGCAGTTTTATATGAATTTTGCATTATTCTCCGACTGCAGAGAATAATATACAGGCACGGTTGATGTTTAAGCTCTCAGGGAACCAATACTTTTTCACATCAGTAAAGTTCCACCACCCTATGTCATCAACGGCAGGTTATGTTTGATTCACAACCTGAGTGGAGCCAAACGCGACAGTGGAAATTAAGCGGATCCCAGTGATGCTCGACAATTTGTCTTAAAATTCAGGGGACAAATTGCCACCAAACATTTTGTCTCTTTTGGATACCACTGCATGTTCTTAGTTTCCTTTGCCCTTTTCACCAGCACGTTGTCCTTCCGTCTTCCTCTTGTCCTCTGATGACGTGGTTTCAAGCCAATTTATTTTCAGTATGAAACATGAAACAAAATGAGTCCAGGAACTTTGATTGACTGTCCCAGAGCCTCGCCAGTATGAAAGGGCCACGAGTTGTCTTGTTATAACTCATATTAAATTAGACACTTGATATCAGGGATCAGATTTCTTTAATCAAAGTGCCATGTAAGCTGTGGCGATGCATGTAAATGGCGCCCTTTCATCTTTCACTTGGCTGTGGTGGTGATGACCCAGTTTCAGTGCAGCAGAGGTTGTTTAGCTTCATCTAATTGAATCTACAATCTGAGAGTTTCCTGAACCTTTACACACTCATTGTTCTGACATTAGACGATACACCTCAGCGGCACTAACATACAGAGTCTGTATCTGTTTAAATCCTGCCTCCATTTGCAAGTCTAAAATGTCACATGGATGGATACTGGATACTGGAATGACTGCTTTCTAAATCACCTACTGTTTAAAACACAGGGCTGAATTTTTAACATCTTGCTTAATGGTCCCTTGAATGCATTCAGGTCCACGTTGTGCATTCATTAAAAGTGGTTTCTATTGCATGTGAATATAACACAGTTGTGTGGCTAACATTGTTGCCTCACGATTTGGGTGAAAAATTGCCAAACTTTAATTTTCAAAGTGCAACAAAAACCACTTCTAAGAGGGAAAAACTAACAAAAACAGCTAAAGCTAATAAACAAAATCACTCTTTCTAGGAAAGTTAAGAAACAAGAAACAAAAAAAACTACTAGAAAAAACAAGGGCTTGACAAAGTAGCGAACAAAAGTACAAAAACCTGAAGAGACAGTTGCACGGAGCAAATACTGATCATTTCTGACAAGACAAAGACACAGGAGTTACTCTGGTTCTCTGGTTCACAAGACAAGATGAGCTGGCAACAGGCGAAAGGGAAACACAGACCATAATATACACATGGTAATGGGGAACAGGTGGAAACAATCAGGGAGGGGCAGACAATCAGACTGGCAGGAAAACACAAGGGGAAGGGGCAGGTTACCTGAAATCAGAGGAGGGAGAAATTACAAAATAAAACAACTACTACTACTACTAATAATAATAATAATAATAATCATACATTTTATGTAATATTATTTACTTTTTTATTTATTTATTTTTGGTCATGACAGTCTGCATGCTCTCCCCGTGTGCAGGGGTTCTCTCTGGGTGCTCCGGCTTCCTCCAAAAACATGCAGATTAGATTGTTTGGACATTCTAAATTGGCTGTGTGAGTGAGAAGGTGAAGGTTGTTTGTCTCTGTACGGTGGCCCTGTGTCAACTGAAATTGGCTCCAGCCGCCCCGTGACCCTCATGTGGAAGACAAAAAAAGCAGTAGAAAAGGAATCAATGAATAATAAACCTGCTGATGCACAAACACAGAAACAGCCTCTGTGCAACAGTGCTTTAAAAAGTGTCAGCGTGGTCACTGCACTGTATACCTCCGCCTGAACCCGTAGACCCGATACATTTAATGCACGGAAAAGTCGTCACGTTTAAAAAATACGATCCAACCGTGCATTTTTCTAATCCCACCGTGAAGCTGTGAGAATGTTTATGTGAAAAGTGAGAGTGCTTCGGGATGGTTCGGAGAGGAATTTGCGTTTCACGTGTCTCATGTGGTGCCCATGAGTATCAGAGTCATACCACTAGTGTTTTTTTTAGGTTCAGCCTGGAGGAATGATCTGTTTCTGCAACTCCTTCTGCAGTCGTCCAGTGAGAAATTTATTTTTGGAGAACATTCTGCAATATTGGGTTATTTTTATGGAGGCCACTCGAAAGCATAGGAAACAAGATTATTAGAGTTATTAGTAGTTTACTATTAGACAGTTTTTGGCATCAGCAAGTGATCTGGGAAAAGAAACCACAAAACCTTGAATTTATAAAAGTTAAATTGTAATACCATTTAAATCGTTTCAGAAGCAAGGACAATCACAAATCTGATTCCTAAACAATTTGTCTTCACACACAAAGTCCCGCTGAGATTAAAGTCCATTTTAACCCACATTGAAATACTTGGAAATTAAAAATTGGAGGACTGGACTTATTTTACTTTTGTTACATTTTTCCTTGCACCGGATTTTCTGAGTTTCTGTGATAATGCCGTACATGACCGTAGTTTGTTGCCTTTTAGAACTGTTTTAGATGTCTGCAGAAGTGACCAGATATAGTTCTATGCACGATGAAGGGCTTAAAGATGCAAAATAATGCTGTGAAACGTGAGCCTCCCACAATAGCATACAACAACAGCAACACCTTCCTTGGTGAATTTCAATGCATGCACGCTTTGCAATCAGAAGCCATCCATCTCACACTTGCCGTGTCCTTCCTATGCAATGGGTTATGGTAATGGGAACAAGAAGCCTGCAGAGCTGTGTGACCATGTCTGTGTATGTGTATGTATAGTGGTGTGTGTTGAGCAAACAGCCATCAGACAGAAGCCCAGAGAGCTTCCATCTCCACCCCCGCCATCACCTCCACAGGCCTTTCCTGCCTGTAGGGTGATTCCTGCCCCTGTGCTCCCTCCACTTCCTTCACACACATATCAGCCTCCAGCAGGAGTGCCTCTTCCTGAATGTGGCTCAAGTTCTCTGGACACTGTGGACAAGCAACAGTCCATCTCTCTTTCTCTGCTCTCTCAGGTCCTCATGTTGTTCAGAGTGAGTGTTTTTTTTTTGATTGTACGTCAAATAAAGTTCAGTGTTAGTATTGCATCGGGACGCTTAACCTGCAAAGACAAGCTCGCAGATCGTATTCAGCAACGTGATCTTTAAAATTAGCCGTGGTCATGGTCAGAACTTCCACGTGTTCTCGACAATGGCCACCGTCTTCCCTTACAGGGTTTGGTGTCTCTGAAAATGCCCCGAAATAGTTTTTTATCTCACTTATCTGTCATTTTATTTTCCCTAAACTTTCCTATATGCAGTCTTCCGCTCTCACATATGCAGCCACAGCTGCACACACTCTCCTGGGTAGAGTTAAGGCAGTGTGTCTCGTTGATCTTGCAGGTAACAATAAGTCAATAAGTGAAGACAAGATCGCTGTGCTATTTTTCCTTTGGACCTGGACACTGTTGAACTGCAGAGAGTCGATGATCACGGGGGTTTCCCCCTGGAAACAACCACAGATTTGTTTCAGTGTCATCACTGACTCACACCACTGTTTACACTTATCAGTTTGAATCATTTTCAAGTTGTTTTTCTGACCAACCTACAGTGGTTGGTAGATTACGATAATATATCACCTGCAGATGACCTGTTGGTCTTGTCTTGCATCATTTAGAAAACAAATCTGATGGCAGACCGACACATGCTCCACGGAGATATAGGAGAATGGAAATGTAAGCCTGCACTGGTGCAAAGGTAGAAAGGTGCGAGTTATGGCACCATTCAATTGTTCCCTGGTTAACCTAAATCATTTTCATTTCCTCATAATACACTGTTGAATCGTCACATCTGCACAATATCTCTGCTCTTGCCTTTTTTTTCTGCCTGTCATCACAGAAGTCCAAGGGTGTGATTCAACTTCCTTAAAACAAAAAAAAAACAACGCCTATTCCAGAGACATGTTGACTGAATTCAGTGCCCCTCCCTTTACGCAGATATCCGCGTTCCATTGGGACACACTGGATTCAATTTCTATATTTATGATATAATAGCAGAGATGAAAACAATAGTGGCCATTTCTGACAAAGTAAAGTCAGACATAGTCGTGTCATATTTATAAAAAAGGCCTCAAGAACCAAGACAATAACTGCAAAAACTATGATCACCCTCTCATTCTCCGTATCTCACCGCCTCTGCTGACTCTCCAAAATCATGTTGTCCCACATGATCTTGCACTGGGAGGAAATCCAGCACTTTTTCACACTCAAGGTCAACTACATGCTGTTATGATTAGGGTTTCCTTAGTCTGATCAGGTTTTCCATAACACCTTAATGAGGTGTTTCTGTGTGTGTGTGTGTGTGTACATGTTTTTGTTCCCTCTTTAGGACCTTGTCTGGCATAAACATTGAATGAGGCACAACCTCATATTTGAGTAACTGGTGAAGTTCAGGGCTAAGTTTTTTAAATTGTGGTTAACTGCTCATGGTTAAGGCTTTGTTTAGGCTGCCAATTCAACGTCCTGAGAAGAATAGCTGCACAAACCCGTGTGTGTCTGTACTGTATATGTACCTGTGTGAGGTCAGCGAGGGTTTCTACGTCAACATCCATCAACGTCCTGACAGTATGGAGAGTTTATTTGGTGTCAGACTGGGGGGTCACACTGTTCCACATGTGTTGACAGACCCAGATCACTAAATTCTCTTTTTAAGTGGCCCAGTCTCACCTCCACACCAGTTTAGGAGACTGAGGGGGGGGTTGTTGGTGGTGGGTCACTATTTTCTTTCCAGTCTGGGTTGTGATGAATTGAATAGACAGGAAGATAAAGGTTAGAAACAAATATTGAAATGTACGTCTGTGTTAGTGCATGCATGTGTTGTGCAGAGTATACGGTTACATTGCGAGAGTCCTGCTCAGTGTTGGCTGAGTGTATTATCTGATCTAACTTATATCAGATCCCAATTCTTCTTCTATATGAAATAAAAATGAACTTTAGGAAGTGACAGCTTCCTTCCAAAATGAAACTGTTTTTGGCTGCAAGTATACTAGACGAGGGGTGTCCAAACCTTTTTTAAGGATCGCCAGATTCGATAATGTGTCTAATAACTTCAGACCTTTTTTTTTTTTTTTTTGTTAACGGTTTTATAGTAACTTTACTTTCATTGTCACAATTATCATTTTTTTTAAATGGCAATGTAACCAAAATTAAGCCCAGCTACAGTATAAATAAGACATTATAAAACCGAAGTAACAAGCCTTACAAAAACTGACTGCTGAACTTTGGACATGCCTGCCCTAGACATTAGAAAAGCCAATACCATGGGTATTTTTTTTTTTTTAAATGTTTGACTATGTTGGTACCATTGTTTTATTATGTTGTGTCATTTTTATTTAATGATTGTATTGATAGCTTGTTAGTGCTTATTTGACTGTAAGCTCATGATATTTACACCATTTTATCCCTAAATAAAATAAGTAAATAAAACATCCTTTAAATGTAGTCGTATTAGTGACATTTCGGTCACTGCCTTGTGCCTTGAATGAAATTAGGGTTCCTGTGTCTTCCGACTGAACTGATGTATATATTTCTTGATCAAATGGCCTATACTTCAAACAGACCTCAAACTCACAGAGCCAGTACAAAGACGCACCGAGGCAGGAAACATACAGAGAATTATGCAAGAAATCAAATCAGTTTCATCGTACCAGCGGTTTCAATGTTACTAAAACATCATCTTATCTGTTGTTTATATGTTACATTTGTGTGGTTTGGAGCAAAGTCCTTGCCCTCTTATCTCTTATAAATATCAGTCTGTTTTTATCCTCATTTTATAAAGGAAATATAAACACCATTTAATTAGGACACAGGGTCATGATTTAAGCTGAAGATAATAAAGACACATACTGTAAGTAGTTGTTTAGAAGTGAACATTAGCCTCCAACAGTACAAACTATTTGTGCATGTTCTGAACATTTACGGTATAAATTTGGCAGGTGACGTGATGTGAAGTGAACACATAAATGTCTCAAAATGATCAAGTGGTCCTTTGAGCACAGGCACAGTTTTATGAAGATGGGAAGGTAAACTTCTATCATTTATCCTCGCTTCATATCTCACTCCTGACTCTTTTGTCTATCAGAGAGAAAGCTCTGTGAAAAGTACACTTTTCTTTCTCAGCTCTCAAAGCATGAATGTTGTAGGACTTGATGCACCTCAGAGTTACATGATCGATTGTCATGGGAGCGGAATATTTTACGCATTTGCTTATGAACGCAGCTGAATACTAACTCCCACTGCACAGATTGGTGTGAGAAATAGTTTTGAATCAGACACATGAATTTAGTAAACAGCTGTGCAGTGGGGAAGCGCTGCTGCCAGCAGTGTTGAGCCATCACAAGTGCTGCGAGCTACTGACAGTTCTGTGGATCTAAAAGCCAACTTCACATTCAATTGGATTGTTTTTGGCGTCACAGTTACTCATTATTTAATGTCATTAACGTGTTGATTCTTAATCACATGGTGAGATAAGTATTTAAATTGATCCCAGACCCTCTCTTTTCATCTTTTCATGAGTCTTGCTCCAGAAACCCTTTATGACTATATGTGACGTGGTCTCATCAGGGCCAAGCCAAGCCTTTATGGGGCCCAAAGCTGAATTTGATTTGGGGGGACCCCCCTCCAACCACCTCAGAGTAGCCAGTGTTTGACTATTCTTGAACTGCATCAACTTTAAATTGCATACATTGTAGTTGCTCTATTTGCACTTTTGTATTCAAAGTGCGTCGATACTGAACGTGAATTAAACAACTAAAGCAGTTTACTCTTTTTTTAAATTTAAAAAAGATGAGCAAATGTGAATTAAATTAGCAACCGTCAACTCCAGAATCAAACCAAATAACTTAAGTGCGACATTATTTAGATGTCTGAATATATCTAAAGAAAGTTAAAACGTTTCTTTTTTTCCACACACTACTGGGGGGGCCCCATCACCAGGGGCCCGAAGCTGCTGCTTAATTTGCATATACCTTGAGCCGGCTCTGGGTGTCGTAATCAAATTTGAATTTTCACATTTTGAGATGAATTAACTGTATGTTAGTGTTGTAAATCACATATTTAAGTGATAACAATGTGTGGGTATGACTGAGTTATTGCCCACTTTCCAGTGTGCATACAGCATATTGCAAATGAGCAGTTAAATGTGAGCTGGTTCTGTGAGCGACGCGAGCATCGGCATACATGGTCATGTTTGAAAGAGCTGCAGTCATTTCTGAGGATTCCTGCTGTCAAAATAATTTGGTTCTATTGTTATGCTGTCAACACCAAATCCACAATGGTTGGATAGTAATACAGTCCTCACCTACTGATTGTCTGTCGGTTGGCGCCAAAATAATTTGGCAAATGAGTGTCTTCATGGTGTAATTCTGTCTTCTTTTTTTTTTTGACTTGGCCCATGTTGTCATGGGGATGTGAGATTGCTGGTGGAGCCAGAGGAAATGGGAGGGAGGGATGGAAGGGAAGGGATTTCTTGGATATTACAACCCGATTCATGACGACATAAAACCTGTCAGTATCACTGTCCCATAACTCAGTTTCTTATGTCTATGGAAAAGAGCTTAGGGCGTTTGGGTCTGTGTACATATCTGTAGGACGCAATATTACTAATATCATTGTGTAGAGAAAAAAAGAAAGATGATATGACAGCTCCACAACTTGTGTGTCTTATCTGCCATGCACATCCTGCTCACCCTGTGGCCACCGCTGACACTGTGAGTTCTCTAACTCTTGTCAAATCCTTTCTCATCACTTCATGTGTCAGTCCAGCTGGTATAGAGGAATGTTTGCCCTTAAGGGTTACTTAAATGGCGGCTCTTCTTGTGAGAAAGTGCACAGTGGAAAGTGAATTTCCTGTGGGAGACGAAGGCAAGCGACACGCAAGAAACCAGATCGGAACACACTCATGTCTTCATATTCTTGGTCATCAAGAAATAATTTGCATGTATTTTAATGGGAAAATAAAAAAGACATGTTTGAGAAAAGATCAGAGTCTCTAGAGTCATTTTCGGGCAAACAAACAAAACCATATTTGCTTTTCATTTTCACTGTTATAAGTATTTTTAATTGATTCCACAAACTCACGATCAGTGGTCAGCAATTGCATCAGCATCTGGCCCGGCGAGTTCAGAGCTTTTATGCTGGAAAAAATATGAACTTATTCATAAAGACAAGAATTTACATTTAACTCAAATTAAATGTTTGGTTTGAAAAATAAAAAATAATAACAGTGTTGTTGTCATGTTAACTGCCAGGTTTGGGGAGTAAATGTCCATAAAAGAACTACTTGCATGTGTTCAGGCTCAAAGAAGAAGCAGTAATTCTTAAAATTGAAACGATGCACAATAAATATCAACAGTACAATGCTTACACAAGTAACAAGCTGCTGATTAAAGACAACATCCACATTATTGTTAGCTTCAGGCAGCAAACGTGGGTTTTTGTTTCTGACTGAAGACGATGTTTTGGCCCCAATATTCAATTGCTTGAAAAGATTGGTGCTCAACCACATTTACGAGCTGATCCCTACTTTTTCTATTTTCACTTAACTTGTTGTGATGTTGTTGCATTTATTTGTCACTAAATCTTAGTCATGTCCCTATAGGACCAACACTGGATTGTGTAACAATGCACAGATATTCAAGTCATGTGACGCCCGCTGACCCATAAAGATTTGCACATTTCTGTGAAGAGGTCCTCTTACATCACAATGCATCAGCACATTATTATAGGCTAGCTGTGGATGTATGGTGTCAGCAGGAATAAATGAGATGTTGTTTTAGAACATAGTATCCAATTATAATTAATCCGTGGTCTCAACAGAGCAACAGAACAATACAAAGAGTCTGCACTGATCTTTGAATGATTTGTCAAGGGGAATATTGGATATTTTGTGGAATTAGTGGCTCTTAGGTTTATTATTATAAAAATTAAAGGCCAGACGCTATTCAGCAGTTTATTTAACTGAGTTAAGCAGGAAAATCCTCAGATAATAGTTAGTAGACCTGTCACGGTCATTGTGTGGTGTTGAAAGTCTCTTTGCTTTTACAAAAACAGCTGACAGTATCAGAGAGTAAACACATTCAGACACAGTGCTGGCGAATGAGCACGGTTTTTATAGCTGTTTATCTGAAGGGAAATCCGACTTTGTAAGATGGGGTCTTTAAATTTGACTTGTAACGCTTGCACACATACCCTATCTCAAAATCTGTCTTGGTGTCATTCACCATCTCATGCGCTCACTTAAGGCACCTTTATCTCACTCACTCATGCAATCACGCCTTGAAGCAAAAAGCGTCACTCCATTGGAGTTTCTGGGGATCTGCATGACGCAGGAGGTGGAGGTTAGGGGTCTGTAACTGCAGTTGGGGGAAAGGATCGGGGCGGGGGGTGCAGAGGTTGTTATGTTGAGGTTGTGCGAGGTGTGAGTGACAATCTTGCTTAGACTCCCAGGGCCCGGCAGGATCAGTGCGTGTGGAGCCAGGCCAGCTCGCCACACAATGAGGGGAAATGGGAATTTAATACAAACTTTCTCACAAAGTCTCAGAGACCTCCCGCCTCTGCTGCCGTTCTCACTTCCAGACACACACAACCTCTCCCCCCGCCCCACGGCACCATCGCCGCCTCCTTCACTACAACCACGACAACATGTCAGAAAACCACTAAACCATGTTCAGGAGCGTGCCGCTATAAATTTATCGCTTAGTTAAGGCGGCACTGGAATGACTTCTCTAAAAGGAGGAGACTGTGAGAAAGAAATGACTTTGACTGCCGTTGTAAACTGTTGCAGGAGATACATAAAAGATTTTTCCTTTCTTTCATTGCAAACTTGGCCTGTGGATACACTACACTGAGCAATGTTCCTTTTTGACTGATGGTGTCATAAAGCGAGTGGTCATCACTCTTACAACAAACACTTGTGCATACAATGGTTAATGTCTCCTAGGAGCGCAGTGTGTCCTCCGCCCTCAGTCCTCACCCCACCAGATAAATTCTTTAAGACATATACACACACTCACACACACATAAACAGACTCCGTATTCTACATGCATAGTACACAGTTTCAATAAACACACACAGTAAATGTCGATAGATGTCAATTCAAGACAGTGCACATTACTGAAGATTCTCGTAGATGCAAGAGAATTAGCCAATTGACTCTTTTTTCATCTGTAGTCCCCGGACAGACGTTATAGAGTCATCCTCAAAAACAGAAAATAAATATTACAGTCACTCAATATGTTTAATGTCTTACATATGTGACTTAAAACCTGACACAACTGAAATGCAGCCAAACTGTCCAGAATCCCTCTTGGAGTCATCATCGTTCTGTCCGTTAGTCTGTTTGCTTATTGTTTCTTTTCCTTTTTCTGCCTGTCTTTGTTTCTTTGTGAAAACAGCTAACATGCATTCATGCACACCACCCAATTGGTTTATGCCACAGCTGCCTTACATTAACAGCATTGGTAATTATCAACAAAAAAAAAACACACACTCGTATGTAAGTTATTTAATAAAAACTATATTTTTAATCCTAAAATATCATTATTATTGGCGTCCATGACTTTTCAAATGTACTGTTTTACATAAAAACACAGAAAAAACACATTATAACATTTATTATTTATTTATTTTATTTATTTATTATTACATTATAAGTGCATTATTATTTCATGACTAAGATGCCAAATTATAGTTCTTTATTTGCATTCCTGAACAAAAAAGTGTGGTTGAATATTATGCTTCATTCATTTCTGCCTTCTCAGAGAAGAAGCCCAGTGAGCCGGCTCACATGTGGGTATAAATCGGGGAATTCAGTTTATTATTAGCCAAATAAATAAATAGTTTTTGAAATAGCTATCTATGTTTATGACAGGTGGTCTAATAAGTATGTTAAGCATTGTAGATATGTTGTTTACACATCTCCCTGCACTTACACTGACATGCTCTCATTCCTGGTGTTTGGCTGCTAACAGCTTTACCGGAGCCAGAGGCTGAAGAAACTTTGTTGATCCAGCCTTTGTGCTTTTCCCCTTTGACTTCCTCTAGGCTCCACCAAGCTGCCTGCAACACACAACACTGCAACACTATTTTTGCTCATCTGCCTTCGCTCTGCTCCTCTGTACGTGTATCTTCCCCAGAAGTGCAAAAACCTGCAATAATCATCAGAACACCCTGTCAGTGTGTAGAGCCATTTAAAAGCAGCTTGTCCATCACTGTTACTTGTATAACGTATAATGTTATACTGTAGAAAATGGGGTTGCGATGTAAACACAGGGTGCGCTGCAGCTTTAACTGTGCCGCAGTCTGTTTTCAAGAGACAGTTCAGTGCCCTCGCTTTTGAAGTGTTTGCCGAGGAAATAAAAGGATCTTCTGGGCTACACAGGTCACACTAACAGGTCAAAGGAACCTACAGACGTGAGCCAACTGTAGGCGCCAGTACCCCTTTGTATGCCAAGAGCAGAAATGGAAACACTTTTATTTGTAGACCAAACATTATGCAGCCTGGGTGGAACCCCTTTCATTTTTAAAATGTATTTAATTGTTTATTTTTGCCTCAGCTAATTGAACAATGGTATGAACCTGTACTTATGGATTTTACTTATTGTTATTTTACCATAGTGGATATGATAGGAATTCAGTTAATGTGACTAATATATAACAAACATACAAAACAAATGTTTTATCAATTACTGCATTCATGAAAACATAGACTACCTAATCTGTGGTGCATCTATTATCACATGGTGGTAGTAGCAGCAGCAGCAAGTATTCAGTTAGTGGACGTCATGTGTGTTTGTAAATTTAGGAGATTTCTTGAATGCATCTTGAAGCTGCTCCTCTAATTTTAACACACTGTAGCT
The DNA here is from genome assembly GCF_958295425.1 of Solea solea. NCBI lineage: Eukaryota > Metazoa > Chordata > Actinopteri > Pleuronectiformes > Soleidae > Solea > Solea solea. The sequence continues at coordinate 17,925,789 of NC_081142.1, forward strand.
CCATTAGATTAAATAAATTTACCAGGGTCATTGAATGCACCTCAATAACTGTTCCCATTAGCTCAGCACATGGTGAACACTTACTTTTACTACCTCTCATGCACTGGAGTTAAAAGTAAAACGCATTTGACAATCAATATCCTTTATTTTATTTTTATGTATTTATTTTGAGAATCCAGCAGAGTGAATATTACTTCTCAGACTAAAGAACACCCGAGCAAAAACAGGAAATTTCACACAATAAGACGTTGAGTCAACTTCAAGTTGATTGTCTGGAGCCACGAGGAAATGTAAAGAAAACATCGGATCAGTCTGAGAGCTTTTGTGAAGAAACTGAGAAAAGGTGTGGTGTGTGGGGGTATTTTTTCAAATGGATGTTTCAAAGTGAGCACTTTTTAAACGCTGGTGCAGAAATGAAATGACAGAATAGACACAACAATCATATTGTTCATCATTTCCCGAGGCTGACTGATTGTAACATTGAGGGAAAAGGGGGGGAGGCTGAGCATAAAAGCTGCATGGATTGTGTGCAACTCACTGAAGTGAGAGAACAAAGCTGTTGTATTTGGCAAAACATGACACCAGCTGCTGCTGCATTTGGTTTTTCTACATGTCTCTACATATACAGGGTCGAAATGAGAGGTCAAATACAATGTAAGGATGTGTGCAGCGTGCACATCATGTTTATCCTGCCACTTTTAGGGTGAGGTACACATGAAGTAGTGCTTCGATGAAAAGTTTTTTTTTTGGCAACATTTCTTGGTGAAGTTGCATCTGGCAGCTGATTTTCCCTCACCTCACCTCTCCCTTCCAAACATGTCAGAGAGTCTATGTAGCCTTCATTTAGCATCACAACTCAAAACATGTTTAGTTTTTCCAAGGTGGTCCAAAATTGCAGCTGAACCAGCTCTTGGTATAAATATAAAAGGCTCAGTCTGAGGTAATGAAAAAAACAATTTATAAACATTTTACAATTTTACAAATATAATGTATAAAGTTGAATTATTTTATCTCTAATATATGCAAATTATTGTACCGACATTTTACACACAGGACCTTGAAAACTGCATTGCATTTTTTTTTTTTTAAACAAACAAATGTCCATATGTGCACTAGAATAGAATAGAATAGAATAGTCTTTATTGTCATTGTACTGGTTCAACGGAATGTAAGGGGTGCTCCCACAGAGCCACCATGCAGGGGGGCATCAGGCTGATTAAAAAGAGGCATTCTCTTAAAATAGAGACCTAAAAGTGTGTTTTAGGTCTCTATTTTCAATTATTTAATAATTCCTCAATTTCAATTCAATGCTGAATTCTTCCTCATCACAAAAACACACAACTGTCTATATTTCACTTCTGTATAATATACAGAAGTGAAATATACTGTAAACCAAAACTGTAAAAAGAACTGTGGAAACCATTGTTGGTTAACTATATCAGCTCCACATGTATTGTGATCTTGTGTTGCCCCGGTGATACAACTGCAAGCGGGTGAGTATGACTGAAAACACAATGAAACATTTCTACTGCTCACAAAACCCAGTCATTCTGCAGTTTGTTGTGATAAATGCTTCTTACTCGTCCACCCCTGCGCTGCCCTGCCACTGTATACATACCAATGCTCAGTCAGGGCTGATAGTATTGCTTGACAAATGAAGGACACACAGAGTGGTACAAGATGGAGGCCAATGTAAAGCAAGATCTAATAGAACAAAAGCTTATTCTAAGGCTTCAAAAACAAAACTGTGTGTATATACTATTAATGTTTCTGTAAATCCTGGTGTTATACAGTTATATTATGCTCTTTCTTTTACTTTATGGTTGTATCATTATTATTACTATTGTTAGTATTATTAGTCGTATTAGTATTGTTATTATTGTTATTATTATAATACAGTACGTTATTATTTTGTAGGCACAATCATGGTGGGTTTCATTCTTTGGAGACGAAAAGTGACGAAAAGTTGAAACTCATAAATACATTAATCCTATCGGGGAGGCTTGGAGCGCCAGTAATCCTCCACTGTCTGGTGACGCTCTTCCTTCCTTTCCCCCCCCCCCACACACACACACACAGAGAGAGAGGGAGAGAGGAGTTTTACCGAAAGTCAGACTCTGTTCCATAATTTGAAGGACAGTAATCTCATCTCCCTGAGCTTCCCCGGAGCGAAGAGGTCGTTTTTTTAAACTAAAAATACGATTTTTTTTGTCACACCTGAAAACTGGAGCCTTGGATGAAGTTATGCGTAAAAAGGCGCACCGCTCGTCGTGACGCAGCGTCACCGTCCTGGATGTAAAGCTGTGCCTGTAAATCCAAACTGGCAGTTGGCTGTTTCAGTGCAGAACTCCCCCCACCACCACCACCACCACCTGGTGCGGAGTGTGTCTATCATGAGGATTTTGTGTGTGTTTGTGTTGTGCTTCATTGATTTGTCAGGTAAGCAGCAGGAACGTTACATTTTAATGGCTGTTACATTTGGGATCCACGTGTAATTTTTTCAAGGAGTGTGATGAATATAAATACTTTTTAAGTAAGGAGAGTTTGTCACATTGTTATAATGAGAGTGATAACTTTATTACTTTATCTGTTTCATAAATGTTATAGCCCTCAGAAATCTGTGAACCCTCAGGGAAAAAGGAGCATCCATGTTTCCTGCCATTGTTCTTTGGATCTGGGGGCTCAAATACCAGGGAGAGGGAATGCTGGGCAAACTGAAATGTGTTGTGCTTGGCACTTTTTCTAAAATAGCTACATTACTTGAGGCTACTTTGGTTTTTGGACCAATATCACTAAATATGGGGCGATTATGTCAACCTTGTGTGGGGTGTTTCGGGAAGAGTGTAAGGTTTTGTTGGATTTGTTGATGTGGTCTATGGGATTGTCACCCTGTTGCAGGAACAGATATTTGTGGGTTAAAAATAATTGTTTGATTCTGTACTTTATGTTTTAAAATAGCACACAGCGCAGTTGTGTGGTAACAGTCTCAACATGCCTGAAATGAGTCATAATTTAATCCAGAGGTAAAACACATTTGCATCAGATTAGATGTGAGCTAAACAGCTGGAGCTGTGTGTAAGTGGGATTACTATACTAGAATATAACAATTTCTATTGAAATCTACATTGAATATTTTACAATTGGATTAGGGATTCACTGTATGGAGCAATAGCACAAATATGGATGTGAAACAGATGTGACTCTGTTGCTGCTCTGTACACACACAATCTGTATCATGTTTGTCCATCCTTCTCTGTGGCTGTTCCAGAGGTTTATTCTTATTTTATTCCATGTTAAAAGTTTGTTTTTGAGTTGTTCCTTGTCTGAACTGAGGGAATAAATCCACTAGACACACTGAAAAGTGCAGTAAGACCAACCCATTCCTATCAGTTAGGGCAGAGTAGAATGCAATTAAATCAAAAGTCAGAAGAGCTACAGCTTGTGGACACTGATGAGGTCTAAAGCTTGGTGTAATAAATAGATCAAACTCAGGTTATTGAAGAAGAAGAGACTAATACGTCGTCTTACAGATGCCGTGATCGACTTGGCCATGATATCCACCGCGGAGGTCACCAGCGTCAATCACTTCAGTATCTCTTGTATCAATGGAGAGCACAGTCCTGCCCAGGTGGAGCTGGACATCAAGAAGGACAACAAAATCCTCTTAACGTCCAAGAAGCCAACGTTTAAGGTGCACAAGGTCAGGACCAAGGAGGTGGCGGCCAAAGAGTTCCGTGACCTGGAGCATATCGGTATCTTCTACTGTGAATCCTCTCAGGAGGTTCCTCCGCTTGAAACTGTCACCATGATCAACAACTTTGGCAGAGGTGTGTGTGCGCAGCCTTCATATCCTGATGATTTAACACATTATTGTTTTGATTGCGTGTGGAAAATAACTGTGTATTTCTTTGGGCCTTGCAGCTAATTTTATTCCAAGTCATCTCACTCTGACAGTTAACAAAGAAGAAACTGTTCACCTCAGCATGGAGCTGCTCAGCTCCCAGAAGAGAGATGTGACCTGGAAGTACAATGGTAGGCTACAACTCAGATTAGATGAATCATTCACCCATAATTGGTATCTTTATGAAGGATATTTAGCATATACAGGGCTACTGTTTGACACACTGGAAACTGTGTTTTTATGTTTTTTATATGTGTTTTCTGTGCAGGAAATTACTATTACATGACTCACTGGAATGATGTGATTAATCGCACTGCTGTGCTGACAGTGGAGAATGCAGCTTTTGCCAATCAGGGCATCTACAGTGCCAGCTACGTGGGGGACAGCCCGCTTCAGGGAGCGTGGATGAGGCTCATTGTCAGAGGTTTGTTGAATCTTGACATTCACACACTTACTGAGGTTGGTGCAGCTATTCTTCTCAGGACATTTGAAAAAAGTGTCACCCCTAACCTTAACCATAATCACTTCATGCCTAACCCTCACTTTAACCTAATTACTATTCAAATATTAGCCCCTATCTTATCCAGTTACTCAAAAGTGAGGTTCTGCCTCATTAGGGACAGGTTTTGGTCCTTTTTGAGGACTAATGGTCCTGACAAGGCCAGTATTTATGGCATGACCAATAATACTCATAATACTCTATATGAAAGAAAAAAGAAAAAAACTGTGTGACAAAATTATACAATTAAGAACAAACAAATAGTTGCAGCTTTTTCACAATAATGTTATTGCCGTGTCCTGTAAAAAGCCAATCATATTGATCATAAAACTCAGCCTGGGGCCCCCAGGCAGTTGCCTGCTTTGCCTACCTGTTGCTACACCCCTGTTTGTTCAGGCTGTACCTTATTTTACAGTAACACTCTTCTCCTGAGCTTGACACTTGTGTATTGTAAGGAAAAATTACAGCGTTTTTTTGTTGTTGTTTTTTTGTTGCTTTCTGCAGACTGTCCCAGTAAGAAATGGGGTCCAAACTGTGATAAGGCCTGTCCAGAATGTCTCAATGGTGGAGTCTGTCACGATGTGGATGGAGACTGTGTCTGTCCTCCGGGATTCACGGGAACACGTTGTGAGACAGGTTTGTACATGATACTGTGTCACAAAGGTTTATGTGTGAATCTATACATGGGCTGAGTAAAGCCACACACTCTTTACCAACAGTTATCCTCTGTATACTGTACATCACCGCACATAAATCATTGTACCAGCAAGAATTCTTCTTCAGCTACAGTACAAGCTTTAGTTTCACTGCTTCAATTATGGCGCTCACAGGTGCAAATTAGTTTCAGCGCCACGGACGATTCTTTGTGACACATCCACTCGCAGTGTGCAAATATCCATGAACCGCATTTCAGACACATTTGGGTTGATGAGCCGAGTGATCCTCATTCATATTCATTCAGCATTACTCTAATTCATCTGTGGAGCGTGGGGCTGCTGTGGGTTTTTTTTGTTTTTTATAAAGATAAGCACAAATTTCAAGTTTAAATACATTACATTTTTAATTAAACTAACTATTAAATTATCTAGAGCTGCAACTAACGATTATTTTCATAATCGATTAATCTGTCGATTATTCTTTCGATTAATCGTTTGGTCCATAACATACCAGACAACCTTAAAACATGTTGATCGGTGTTCATCAAACCTGGAAATGATGATGTTCTCTTTTAAGGATTTCTTTGTTATCCAGAGCAAAGCAATTAAGAAAATACTCACATTTAAGAAACTTAAATAATCGGAGATCTTGTTTCAATCATGAAAAAAGCTTTGAACAGATTAATCGATTATCAAAATAGTTGTGGATTCATTTAGTAATTGTTTCAGCTCTAGTGATATCAGGTTTTCTGTATTTACCTTCAGGTAGAAAACTATCAGGTCAGCATAATGAAGTGATTTATAGGTGTGGTCATCTGTTAGTACTTATTAATATTAGACATTAGATCAGTCTAACACAGTCTTAGGGTAAAAACTGTTCCAAAAATATTAGTTTCTTTAAATTCTATAAATCCTGATTTGTAGACTTTAATACTCTAAGAAGTATATTGTCATTGAACACTTTGATCCTATGTGTTATTTTGAATCCAGCCCTCAATGGACTTGGGGATTTTGGTTTGGTGGGTGGATGTTCCATTACAGAAGGTGTTCCCTTACTCCCGTAATTGTTTTGGCAGCATTTATATGAGAAACCAAATAGGGCAATTGGATTAGTACAAATGAAATCCAAATATGTGCAGATACAGAATAGACCAGTGTTCTCTGTGGTGTTTTCGCAAGTCCGGTCAAGGCACCGTACGGCAAAAAGACGAGGAATTCACACAAACACATTTGTGAATTTATCTTTCTCTGATGGTTTGCAGCCTGCAGAGAGGGAATGTTTGGCCGAAACTGCCAGGAGTCATGTAACTCATGGTTGAACTGCAAGGGGCTTCGTTTCTGCCTACCAGACCCTTACGGCTGTTCTTGTGCCAGCGGCTGGTTTGGCAGCCGTTGTGAGAAGCGTAAGCACTTTTATCAGCTCAATTTCTACCTGCAGTTTCTTCACACAGTATATTATAGAGTATTTCTGTTTTCTGTTGTCAGCCTGTCCTAATGACAAGTATGGACCGGACTGCAGACTCAGCTGTAATTGCCAGAATGGAGGAACCTGCAACCGCTTCACTGGGTGCCTGTGTCCCACACTGTGGAGAGGACTGAACTGTGAGAAGTCTGGTGTGTATTGTTACCATTTTATTAAACCATCTTTGTTATACATATCATTCCACTGAGGGAGCAGAGCCAGTGATGCACTGTATACGTACAGTATAAACCTTCTCTTTGTCACTACACAGCCAAATTCAATTCAACGCTGACTTCTTCCTCATCACAAAAACACACAACTGTACACACACGCACAGATTTAATGCATTGTAATTAATCCGCCGTTTCAAAAATGTATTAAAAACACAATGGTGAGTTGCATATCTTGTTTCTTCGTGACGTAAGTAAATCAAAAAAACACAATATTGGGATATATCTAGTTTCAAAATCGAACTAATTATGGCTTGGAGTTGCAGTATCGCTATTGGTTTTTCTGTAACCCAAAACACACATTGTTACAAAAGGGTGAATCAACTTCTTTCTGCCCGGTGATCTCACTCCTTCCTCATGATTCTCTCTGCTGCCAAGCCGTTTTTTTCCTTAGCCACTGTGCACCTTATCTTCTCTCACTGTTTCACTGTTTGTTGCATACTCTTCTCCTCGTTCAGAGCGGGCTCCACAGATCGTGGGCCTGGACACTAACCTGGAGTGGAATCTCAACTCCAGCCCTAAGATCCTTTGCTCGGCCACTGGAAACCCCCTGCCCAGCCACAATGGCATCGAGCTGATAAAGTTGGACAGTTCTGTGCTCAAGGTACAACGCTGCTGCCAAGCTACAGTCCATGTATCTTAGAATAAACCTGGATATAAAAATAAACAAAATACTAGGCAATGTTCAGAGACCACTAGAGCCAGAATTAATTTTCCGGGAATTAGACGACAGCTTGGCATGAGACCTGGAAGCAGGAAGGAGCAGCGCGCCTGACCCTGCCTCAAATCTAGGTTTTTTAGAAAATGCAATTGTCCTCATTCTTTGAAATTGTGTGTTTCTCTCAGGCTTCTCGCACCATCATGGACTCCAATAAAAGCACAGCCCTGTTTGAGATCCCTCCTCTAAGCGCTGAACAGGGAGGGATGTGGGAGTGCAGGGTGTCCACCAATGGAGGCCAGGATTCCCATAAGTTCAGCGTCACCATTAAAGGCATGTCTGAGAAGACTGAGAAGGAAAAATAGGCGGTTATTGTGATGTCTCTGCTACACTACAGCGAAGAAGATGCTAAATGTGTGTGTGAAATCCTTTCTTGTGTCCAATCAGAGCCCCCTGTGCCCACGTCTGGGCCCAAACTGCTGGAAAAGAAGAGTAAGCAGCTGCTCGTGGCGCCAGTGGAGTCCTACAGAGGAGACGGCCCAATTATCTCCACCAGGCTTCTGTACAAACCGGAAAAGAATGGAGAGTCCTGGTCCTCCATCATAGGTAAGAAGAGAAGTCTTCTTCAAAAATTCAACACACAATGATCAGTAAATGCTCCACCGAGGCAATCATTTAGGTCAACGTCCCCTTTCACTCAGTCTACAGTGAAAAAGAGCCGATCACACTGATGAACCTGGAGCCTTCAACGCGCTACCGTGTGCGTGTTCAGCTGACTCGCCCTGGAGAGGGAGGGGAGGGGCAACCAGGCCCAGAGGCCGTCATGGAGACTGACTGTCCTGGTAAGATCCATATTATAGTATCTATATTCTGTAACACTGCACTGCATGCAAATACGAGGATCTTGTATCTGTGCTGAATATCGTTTAGCTTATTTTAGCTGAGCAGAGCTTTCACCGCGTGTAAAACGAGTCAGATGTCATTTGTCCAGCTGAGATATCTGTGCCATGACTCAAGTCACAAGGTTTCCTGAGTAAATGGTCTCATTAAACATTTAAATGGAAATAGAAATCATAAAACAACGGCCAGGTACTTTATTGCTCAATGTTTGTGGTGCAGAGGGAGAATCTATCATCTTGGAATGTAGTCGTGAGTAGTTCCATTTTGACTCTTTGACAATACGTGGCTTTGTTCCCAGGGTAAAATGGAAGAAATTATATTAGTTTAGGGGACCATTGTTCTGTTGCACAGAGCACAAACTAATTGTATTTATGTCAGTGTGGGGTAAGATGCGGGGGGTGGTGTATGCAGAAAAAGTTGAAAGGTCAGAATTTAAGTGAGGATGTTGTGATCCTATGTTATGCACCTTGAAAGGAAACTACAAGCTGTTTAAGATTAACAAAAAGACCATGTCATTTAATAACATATGAGGTACTAAAGCCCGTATTTTGCACAAGAAAACACTCAGTTTTGCTAGTATTGGTACACATGGAGTAAACCAATCAATCCTCATTGTAACAGAACATTGCTTTCCAGTGCCACTTACAAACTAAATCAAATTTAAATTGAAACCAAACATCCAGTCGTGGGAGAAATAAACAAGGAGCTGCTCGTCCACTCAGCTCATTGTGTGTTCTCTGTCACTGCAGACCCCACAGTTCTGCCCGAGATTGACGTCATTTCAGTGGAAGGCCGCAATGTCACCGTACACTGGCATATACCGGCCAGCGGTGGCACCTACGCCGGCACGGCCACTGGCTTTTTAGTTCAGCTCTTCGGGGCGCCGTCTTACAGCGAGAAAGTCCAGGAGGAGACCACGCTGCTCAACGTGCTGTCCACCAAGTTCTACAAACTGGAGACGCAGCAGGACTACAACGTGGTGGTGCGCCTCATCAACTGTGGCAGTCAGGGGCCGCCATCCGTACCCTCCCGCTTCCGCATCAGCAGCCAGGGTAATTCAAACTCTGCTGTTGGTTACGAACAAGCTGCAATGTTGCAGGATTTTCAAGGCAGTGGTCTTAGTTAGTGCAGTCGATTGTATGATGTGTTAGATTGTAGTGATTAATATAATGTTAAAAAAATTAGTTCATAAGATCACCCTAGATCCACTTAGAAGAGAATATGATTAGTTCTGATTTGTGGCTCTCTCTCTCTCCACAAACGTTATGTTTAATGACTATGCTGCTGTATAGTAAAGGTGAGGTGTCAATGAATAATCAATTGTAGTTTGTAGTCAGCGATAGACACAGATCCACCCCACAGAATGGTGAGTAATACTTTTAAAGCCCAGTCTTTGATACTAAAGCTTTCCCAGAGCAACTGAGCCTAAAAAGCCTTTAATCAAAGCACTTATTTTATTGTAGGATACAGGTTCATACAATCACTGTTGATGAGCCTAACGTGGATCATCCTTCTCTGTGTCTCAGGGCCGTCGTCGCCGCGCAATGTACAGGCCCTGCCTCTGTCCGTGTCAGCCGTTCAGGTGAGGTGGCAGCCCCCGGAGGATCCAAACGGAGGCATCATCAAATACAACATAGAGTACCAGACGGTCGGCCAGGGGAGCCCTCACCCACGGGTGGACACCGACGACGGGAACAAGACCACCAAAGACGTGACAGCGCTGAACGGCAGCACGGTCTACCAGTTCAGAGTGAGAGCCGTCTCCAAAGTGCCGGGAGAGTGGAGCAAGTTTGTCCAGGCGATGACGCAAGGGGATGGTGCGTACGCTGCTCAGCATCATATATAATGCATATTACTCTCGCTCTGTCCTCCACATGAGGGTCACGGGGGTCGCTGGTGCCAATCCCAGCAGACATAGGGCAAAAGGCAGGGTCACACCCTGGACAGGTCACACAAACAACCATCCACTCTTACATTCACCAATAAGGTCGATTTAAAGTGTCCAATTTGCCATTTACAGCTTTGTAAATGCTTTTGAAAAGAAACTTTAAAAGCACACATGAGGAAAAACTTGAATGCAAAATGGGATATCAGACTTAAAATGTGATTATCTAACCAGTACAATATAAAAATACTTGAAATGACAATGATTAAATAGGCTGACACACTTGGAGGAATTCATGCGTTGCTATGTTATGTCTTTGATTCCTTAATTTGGCTTGAATAGTGCTTTGTGGAAAATCAATTTTCCTTTCATATCTGCAGACAGGACCACCCACACCGGGACAGACATTTGCACATGATAACAATAATAATAATAACTGAGCAGCCTATTTATCTTTACTGCAGAGAATCATCTCCGTATCCCTTCTTGGTTTTTCTCTCCATAGGGTCTCAGAGTTTAATCCCGACCACCCAGGGCGTAGCAGGAAGACCCGTTCCAGACAATTACCAGCTGCTGGTGGCGGTGGTGGGCTCAGTGACCGTCACCTGTGTGACCATCCTGTTGGCACTGCTGGCTCTCTTCTTCATCCGCAAGACGCTGCTCAACCGCCGGCGCACGTTCACCTACCAGTCTGGATCAGTAAGAATACGCCGGTTTATTTTTATTTAGTTTTTTTTTTAGCCACCTCTTCTTTGATATATTTGCATTTATTGCAGTGCTTAAAAATCTGTACATCCTCAGGGTGAAGAAACTATTTTGCAGTTTAATTCAGGAACTCTGACGCTGACGAGGAGACCCAAGCCCACGCCGGAGCCTCTCACCTACCCGATCCTCGAGTGGGAGGACATTAAGTTTGAAGACGTCATCGGAGAGGGCAACTTCGGCCAGGTCTTTAGACTTTTAATGCACTTTGGTAACTGTTTTTTTTTAGGCGTGAGGTAAACCATTAAAACGTTTTTCTTTTTTTTTAAATAGGTGATCAAAGCCATGATCAAGAAGGACGGCAGCAAGATGAGTGCAGCCATCAAGATGCTGAAAGGTCAGTGGTCCGAGACACAAACAGAAAACAGATATCATCCCAGTGCAGCGTCTTCTCCCGACGTTCATTTCAGAGAAGCCAAGTTTAACAAGCCATTGTTTAACAATGCTGCTTTGTGCTGATCTTTGTGCAGAGTTTGCCTCGGAGAACGACCACAGAGACTTTGCAGGGGAGCTGGAGGTTCTGTGTAAACTAGGCCAGCATCCCAACATCATCAACCTCATCGGAGCCTGTGAGAACAGAGGTGAGTGGGCGACACCTAGTGGGTGTTGACGGCCTTTCAGTGTTTGGGTTTTTTTCCGGTAATGTCGCACTGAACTCGCTGGTTCACAGGAAACACAGACTCCGATGTCTTAAAAATCACTTATATGACATAAACATGTTATATACCTATTATAAATACAGTATGTTATTCTCATTTTACTATATGCTCATTTACTAGTCTGTGTTCTGCACACAGTGTATTTATTCTCTTTCACCTAATTACTCTTCAGTGCGCTGCACTGTACGTGAAGAGGTGAAATTCACCCGACGTGAAATCCAAACAGATACTCTCATCCCATCTGATGCTGTCATTCATCTGCACCTGGAAAGGGTCTGATAGAGTCCAAACTAAATAATCCGTGTCAGCGGCAAGAAACTCTTTCATACGATCACATTTGTTTGATTTGTCCATATGCCTCATGGCATGTATTTATGTGTTTGTATAAGGTTCCTTTGGCTCCGGTTCTTACGGTGAAGTATCCGTTTCCTCTCCCAACTACATACGAATGCGTCTGCGATGAATAATTGAATTGCTCGTGTTTGATCAGAGATTGATTCCATATGAGAGAGGAAATCCACTATTTGGAAAGCACATCAGTGCGGACATTACAAACGCAAATTAGCCTTGAAAAACAAACATCTCTCTAATTCACTGTGTCTCTCCACTCTCAGGTAACACTTGACTCTTGACAGACTTTCACATTACGGTGTTTACATCTGTTGCTGAACTCCAGTTAAACTCTGAATCAGTATCAACCTCAGCTACAGAAACTAGTGCTTTTTTGATACTTGCCCTCTGTATATTCATTGATAAATAACACTATTTTACACTGTTCACATGAAATAATTCACCCATCTGTTGCGGAAATGTTCTATTTCCTAATTTCCTTGATATTTTTCTATCCTCTTTTGTGCTTGATAAGGAAAGTAAGCTCACAAAAATGCATTTTGCTTTGAGTCATTTCAATGGAAGAGGCTTTTGCGTCAGAGAAAAGCACTGAGTTGCATTGTTACAACATTACCAGTCGTTTTGGTGTTTATTTTTTGCCTCTCATTAGGAAGATATATGTTGTTGTTTGTTTACATAACATATTGATTGTCCAGATCCTGGCACTGTAAAATAATTAGGTGCATCTGGGGTAACATAAGGGCAGGAGAGGGAACGTAAAAGATACTTGATACTGCAGATTCTCAAACGACATTGATTAAGTTTAAAGATCTGAATAGTCAACATTATTGTATATTGAGAACACAGCGGTCTTTATAAAGTAATGAACCAACTTTTTGCTAAAAAAAACCCGACTGGAACATTCTGTAATTCTTTCAATTTTTGGGCAAAGAAGATGTTTTGGAAATGTTACTGCAGGAAACACAGCATGTACTAATTAATATATCTTCTTGTTGCTCAAAGAATATAATTGTATCAGGCTCAAGCTCTTCGACCAGTGAGTTCATTCCCCCGCTATTCTTTCCTTCCACATACGGCACTGACTAATTGTGTTGGCACTCTCTCTCTACGTCTAGTGAAATCAACACTTAAAAATGTCTAACTCCCTCGTGACCCGGAGAAACTGCAGCTCAATAAAGCCTCGGCCATCTGGTCGAGTTCTGTGTGGAAATCCATGAATGTTCTGAAAACTGCTGGAGACCGGGTTTCTTAGGTCCCAGGTGTAGCTGCGTGTCTTCATGGACTAAAGCAGGCAGAGAAAGCAAAGCATGGAGGAAGGAGACTTCACTCTGGCTGCTGAAAGCTTTTATAGATCGATGGAAGAACTTTGATGAGCAGCACGTGTTAAACTGCCGCCTCTGTCCCCCTGCAGGTTACCTGTACATAGCCATTGAATACGCTCCCTACGGAAACCTCCTCGACTTTCTGCGGAAGAGTCGAGTGTTAGAAACGGACCCTGCCTTTGCAAAAGAGCACGGCACGGCCTCCACGCTCACCTCGCAGCAGCTGCTGCAGTTTGCCGTAGACGTGGCCACGGGGATGCACTACTTAAGTGACAAACAGGTACGAGGAGAAGAGTGCGTGACACAGCATCTCGTGCATGTTACATAGATAACGGTGTTAAATGTATAGTAATGCAACAATGCATAACAAAGATGTAATCATTGAGCTATTATTGATGTAGCATTGTCAGGTAACGTATTGTTGGTTGATGTTACCTTTGCCAAAAGTCAAAAACTGTTAAAAAGGTACACTGTGTAAAATTTAGCAATATTTATTGATGAAGCTCACTTCCACCTCTGTTGGAGAACCTCTGTAGCCTTGTTTGCAATAGGCATGTTGAGGTTGTCCATCGTGGGCTACTGTGGAAAACATGGTGGTCCAAAATGGCGGCTTTCTGCGGTAATGAAAAACAACAATTTATACTATCATGTAATGCCATATAAAAATAATTTCACCTACATGGACCTTTAAGTTCTTAAATCTACAGGAAATGCAACCACTTACTTAAATGATACAAACAAGACAAAGCAATAGCTCAAAACAGCAGCTCAGTTTCATATAATACCTTTGTTGCATTTATACTTGTTGCCTATTTTAACCCTCACGTGGCACAGATCCATCTTTGTTGTCTTCTTGTGTGTTGTTGAATCAAACTTATGTGTTATTCTATGTCACATACCTTTTTAAAAAAAAAAAATTGTGAGTAGTGATAAGTGATTTTTTTTTTTTTTTAATGTGAGTACTTTTTGCTCAGGTATGTTTATATAGTTGGTGAAAATGAAACACATTTATAAATTCATCACATTACCTTTAGGTTGTTCCTTAAAAATGTGGACTTTTTTTCCTCAAAATTCTGACTTTTTGATTGTATTATATGAACCAAACATATTGTTATATGTGTTTTTTACATTGTGATTTTTTTCGCTCACTGCAATTATGCTACACAAAATTAATGTAAAAATATAAATGTATTAAACCTAGTAATAATGTCTCCCCTCTGCTCCCTCTGCATTAGTTTATCCACAGAGATTTGGCAGCCAGGAATGTCCTCGTTGGGGACAACCTTGTGGCAAAGATAGCAGACTTTGGCCTGTCCCGTGGTGAGGAAGTTTACGTGAAGAAGACAATGGTGAGTGAGTGAGTGAGTAAGTGAGTGAGTGAGTGCATTGTCGTAGGTTATTCGTTGAATTTTCCACAAAGAAAGGTTCTTGCAAAGGACACATACCAAAGTCAATGAGTCGTTGATGAATCGGGTATTTACAGCAGTCATTTTAGCATGAAAAAACAAAGGTGTTTCAGATATTGTTTCCCTGGAAGTGTGGCAAAGTCAGCCGTAACTGATTTATTATTCACATGTGTCCTTCGTTGACATGTGAAAAGGTCTGCTTTTTCTAACTTTTAATGGCAACATCAGCTTGTTGTACCACAGAAACAACGCCGCATTTAAACGGTGTATTTAAAAAGTGTGTTTTTTATACAATCATGTCATCATCTAAATGTTGTGTTGGATTTCAGGGGAGACTGCCCGTGCGCTGGATGGCCATCGAATCCCTAAACTACAGCGTGTACACGACAAAGAGTGACGTGTGAGTTGCATTATCGAGACCATTTGTTATCAAATGTATTTTTGCGTGAAATGACCTCACGCACTGGTGAAGTTCTGATTGTGTTCACAACAAAGCGCCTCACCGCAGAAAACAACAAATCATCCTTCTGTCCCCGGCAGAGTGATAACAGTGTGCTGTGGAACTGATAAGCACAACCAGGAAGCCTCGGGTATAACTTAGCAGGACACACTGAGACGTTGGTCTTGTCAACTTTGAGCCTATTTATACACAGCAGAGAACAAGCTGGAGGAGCGCAAGGCAGCTAACGGAAGAGTTGTGTTCAGAGACGGAGGTTTTGCTCATTTAAAGATGATGTGTAGATATTGTAAACTGGGACAGAGAGGGACAGAGAGGGAGCATGATGTGAGACAGACGCCATGAGATAAATGAAGACAAAAGGACAGTAAGAGACAGCACTTGTGTGCATATGATCTGTCACACATGTATTTTTAATGGCAGTTTTATGGTGTTGAGAGCAGTGTTGCCAGGTCTTGCAAGAGAAACAAGCAACCAGGCCTATGAAAACAAACCCAAAACAACCACATGAAGGACTTAAACTAGCTTTTAACATTTATTTAGCATTATAAAACACGTGGGATACGAACATCTGCGAATGCATTTTAGACTGTTGTACATTAGATACACAGTACACCTCTGATAATTCAAATTTGCACACACACACACATAAATATCATCCTTAATCCACAAATGTATTATTGCTTTGTATGTGAAAACTTGCAATATTTGCAAGCGACTTTACATGGTTCATTTTAGCCTCATTTTAGCGTAATCATGCATATGTTTGATTGGTTATTTACATTTAAATTCAATAAAATTGTCTCAATCATAATTCGAATGCAATTATCATTATGAAAGTGAGAACATCAGGAGATTGTTAGATTGTAGATAGATGCATTGGAATAAAATTAAAGTCTATTATATATTATATTTGTATTTTCTCTTGCAGGTGGTCTTTTGGTGTTCTCCTCTGGGAAATTGTAAGCTTAGGTAAGTGTGAAGGCAAAACCTTTCTTTTTTATAGCCAGTACTCACTACAATTCGCTTACATTACACAATATTACATCACAATAACTGTGGGTGGAAAGTCGATAAACACAATTTCCTATCACACCGTCTTAAATGAATCTTTCTCCCTAAATTTACTGTTGAGAATACTCAAACCAGACCTCATTCGCATGATTCAAAAACACAATACCGCTTTAATAACGTCACGTACATCACTGTCTTGAATCCCGTGTTGTTCCTAGCATTGAATGGCGACGTATCCACAGATGCAGTTACCTGCACGATCATAACTTCTCGTTTTATTGTTTGTGTCAGGTGGCACACCTTACTGTGGAATGACATGTGCTGAGCTTTATGAAAAGCTACCACAGGGATACAGGATGGAGAAACCCAAAAACTGTGATGATGAAGTGTAAGTGTTCAGAATTTGAATATTAGCTTCCTATGCATTTTCTTCACTCCATTTCTTCACTCCATTTTGCCACATTCACCCATGTTTCCTCTCTGCTTCCAGCTACGAGCTAATGAGGCAGTGCTGGAGGGATCGGCCGTATGAGAGACCCCCCTTCTCCCAGATCTCTGTCCAGCTCAACAGGATGCAGGAGGCCAGGAAGGTAATGCCACCGTCATGGTACATTTTTCCTCTTCCTTCATGTCTGCCAACATGGAAGAATGGGGTAAGACGGTCACTCCTTCACATCCGGCATTATTATATTTTTGTAGCAGTTGTCGCAAAGTATATGATCCTGTATTGATCAGACATTTTCTTCTACCATTCTCTTACATGTAGTTTTGTATTTGGGGTGTACATTTTTGTTTTTTGGAGCATTTTTGGCTGAAACGAGGTTTGATGTTAAAATGCTAAAACGTGAAATAGTGCAAAAGGTTTCAGCCTTAACGGTGGTCCTCATCATACTTTAAGAGAGGCTTATGACGTACCTATTTAATTGCGATTAATGATATTATTGCAGTGACTTAAGATCATTTTTTTTAGCTTCTTAAACAGACGGGGCCTTCTGTCTGCACTTACAGTGGTCAGGGACGTCATAGACACATTCTTTTAGTGAAAAACAACTTAATAAGATCATAGATGAGGAATGAATGAATAATAAGTCATGAGGAAAGATGCACACATTAGAAAACAGTGAGACAGGATTGTTCAGTCACTCACATGAAATATTGATGATAATAATAATAATAATAATATATTTTTTTTTAATCTCAAAGTGCTACAGAGGCAGGTTAAAAGCACATAAAACATATTAAAATTATGTTTTTCTTCATTCATGATTAACACGATGATAAAAAAATCACCACGATTAACTTATTGTGAATGCTTTTAATCCCGATAACCAATAATATCGTATGTTGTCCCATCCCTAACTGACTGATGGGTGGATTGACGACATTGCTATGCTTCCCCCCTCCGTCTTCCAGGCTTATGTGAACATGGCCCTCTTTGAGAACTTCACCTATGCTGGGATAGATGCCACAGCTGAGGAGGCCTGACTACCAGCCCCCCCAGGCCCGAGCATGTCACGTAGCTCCAAGAGGAAGTCCCGAGGATGGTCGCCACGATACTGCCACGTCCCTGGTGCTCCGCGCCGAGACAGGAGGAGCCGGCGCTCCACCAGAACCACCCAGCTATAGACGGAGGACTGTGAAAGGACACTGTGTGTGGAGATATTAGGAAATGTGAAGTATCGCTGGGCCTTGGATGGAGAGATAAACAATCTTTTTGGGAGACGCTGATTCCCTCGCGACTGGAAAAGAAGGACACAATATTACCTCTTGACCTTGATGCTAGTGTTGAGGGGACGTGGCAAATAAGGAGCTATATGACTTGCTGTAACACCACAGGGTCTGTGGGGTGAAGATGCTGGGCTTAATTGTCAGCCATATAAAACAGGGGTGGGGACATTTTGCTTCTACCAAAAGGACCATTAGGACTGTAAATTGAAGAAATCAAACTCACAGTATGTGACAGTAATCTCTGCGATGCAGTGGCTGGAACTGCCTCTCTTTATGTCAGATGGTAACGATGATGATGCTACTCACAACTCCTACTGTTGTTTTTGTCACAGGCCAAAGATGGAAACTCAACCTTTCTTGCTGTGTCCTCATCAGAGTTTTTCTTTACCGATATTATCAATAATTCTCTTTAAGGACGGACTGATGTTTTTCAAGTTAAGTAGGAGCAAAGTTGGATGAGAGTCTACCAAAGATAATCTGAAAAACGCTGAAAAGCTGCTGGATCCCCTGAAACGTATTATCATGTTTGTTCTTACATTTTGTCTTCTACATGTCTTGTCCTCTACTTCAACAACACTTTTAGAATTTGTCTTTAAAGAGCTTGTCTTGGTTTGTCCCGGCTGACAGACGAAAGATGAAAGAATGTAAAGTTTATTGCAAAAAAGAATCAATTGCTGTTATAAGAGTTCAGGGTTTTTTTATATTTTGTGTTGGATATTTTTATGAACACCCCCCTGGACTGCTTTCTATAGAGAGTGAAAATATTCATGAAGATAAAATGAAAAACCACTGAACAGATAAACGTACAAGTTCTCAAGAAAAAGGAGGAAAGACATCTAATGTAGCACTTAAAACTCTTTTTATATTTGCTTACCACTGCCTAGTGAATGTATCTACTACTGTGTGTCATTTGTTTGTTTATTAAAATAGTATCAACGTCTCTTATTCAAGTCTAGTTACAGCCGACATAAATGCAACCATGTAAATGCCCGTTGTGTTGCATGTCAACGTCATCGTACAAAATACTTATTTGGGACGAAAACTACTAATATAGAGCTGAATCACAGCCACCTGACGGGCTACGTACCACTATATAGTTTACTTTTTATACAGTGCAAAAGTTATGTATGGTATGTATCCGCCACACAAGAATGTACTGTGTGTTTTCATGACCTGGTACATGTGTGGTGACTGGACTCACCACCACAAGCAGTTTGGTGTCATTTGCAAGTCCCTTTTCCCCAGTCATAAGCTCTGCGGATTCTGTGACAGTTTGTTGTTCGGCGGCGGTAAGCGTCGGGGGGTGGGGGGGGGTTGAGGTCAGGAGCTCCCCTGCTGCAGCGAGCTGATCTGTCACTGAGTTTCCCCCCCACAAAGCCACCACAGGCTCAGAGCTGTCTGTCAAACATGGAGTGGAAGTGGACGCGTTTCCTGGTGACTTCAGTGCAAAGACAACAACAATATTATGTATTTTACTCCCTTTACGTCTAAACACCAACACTCAGTTGGCAGAAAATAAACACCAATGTAAAAACAAAGTTTTCTTGTTATACCTTTATTGTCATATATAGAGGATGTGGTCAATTTTTTAAGTTCTCATTCACACAATGGTCATTTTGAGTGTGTGCTAATGGGTTAATAATCCATACGCTGATTATATATTATATATTTCTGATAGGGTTAAATGATGTGAAGTAGCTACATTTTATATCCAAACGGTCAATGGACAACATTGTGGCCTCCTTTCCTTCAGTTCTATTGTTTAACTGTCTGTAAGTATAGCATAACACAAAAACTGAAAAATCTAAATGACTTGTGATTTGATCCAGATTTAAAAATGTCCTTGAGAAAAAACTACACATTGGGAAACGGGATGGCCTTGGCTGAGGTTTGTGCTCTCTCAGTGCTTTCTCCAGCCTAGAAGGTTATAGGTTTATGGCCATGTTTGTCCAGCTGTCCAAGGGCAGCGTAACACAGTACCTACAGTAAAGGTGTGATTTTACCTGGGTGCAGGATGCAGGTTATGACTAATGTACTTCATAAAAGCAAACTAGTCTATATTTGCCTATTTTATTCTATTAATAGATAACGTTTGCATGTCTTTCATCCTGTTTTGGTCTTAAAACTAAAGTCTGTGGCAACAGCGATATCATAGTTGTTTGAAAAATCAATTTTCTGTACTATCTTTTATGCCAACGATCAGGAAGTCAAGATGTACTCTTGACTTGTTAATTGTTTTTTACAGGGACATACAACCATAAGGCAGTCATTCTAATTATTTATATATATATATACATATACACACATACATATATATATATATACACATACACACATATATATACATACACACACATATATACATACATACATATATATATATATATATATATATATATATATATATATATATATATATATACACACACACATAATTTTTAGATATGAATGTCACATTCAAATAAATTAAAACATATTTAATATATAGATAATTGTTAGATAGCTGTCCTTATATGGCAGAAGTTCCAAATTGTGATATTTTCTGAATTACACAATGAACACATTTAGTGTTTTTTTTTATGTGTATCAGCACGATTAAAGAAGGAAATGAGTGAGATTGACTGAACATGGTGTACTTTTCTTCAGCAGTAGCTTTGTTATTGTGTTCAGAAGTCAACTGAAAAAATGTGTAAGTTTATCTCCTCCCAAACTGCCCTTGTTTGGTGCTCACTGAACTCTACCACTGCACAAAACACACTTCCTGACACTGGACCAGCCCCTCAGCACTGCTGAACCCTGTCAACTTAAGCCCATGCGTTAACAGAAAACACACAATGTCCCCACACACTTGACATCATGATGTGTTGTTATTTTTTAATTCAATGGAGGTTTTGGAATACTTAATAGCTCCCGATGATGCCTCCTCCGTCTACCGTGAGTTTGTCCTGCAGGTGGAAGATGCTCCTCATCAGCCTTTGGATTCAAATAGGGTTTGTTTTTGTTGTTGTTGCACAAAGCAAGGATGGAACTGTCAGTTACTTGTCAAAGCAAGGTAGGGCTGGAGGATGGTTTATTTCTACACAGATAAAATACAATCTGAGTTCAATTCAGTCCAAATGAACAAATGCCTATTTCCCGTTTATTTTTTATCATGCTGGATATGACGGATGTTTCCTATGTGATACATACAATTAAAATTCAAATAAAATAGTCAGTTGTAGGAACAAAAGTCATATTCCTAGTCTAAAATGCATCATACATTTTTGGTTTTTGAACCCACATTAAAAAAAGTGTCTCTTTTGTCATAGATGTTTTGCTCTTAAAGGAAGAGCAGGATCCTAAATGTTTCACCCGCACAGGAGGGGATTTCACCTGCTTTTTTGAAAGTAAAGACAACAGAACATATGACTTCCTCTACAAGATGAACAGGTATGACATTAACAGTCACTTCAAATGTGTTTTTGGTATCATTATTATCATTATAGTATCATTTAAGAATATTCCATACCTTCGGCACTTTACAGGTAGCCTGCTTGGGAAAACAAAATAAAATTTCATTATTACCAGTATCTTTTTGTTTTGGTGCAGTAAAATGTAAGTTTTTATCATTTGTCTGCACATTGATTTTATACTGTGCTCTGCTCAGGTTTTAAGCACTTAAATATGTTAAACTACTCTTCAGGAGTTTAGCTTTTGAGGCAACTGGGCTTGTTGTAAAACTGAAAGTTAAATTAGTTTGGCAGATGTTTTATGTTTTCAAGACGTCAGGAGTCTCTTTCTTTCTTTCTTTCTTTCTTTCTAGTGTTTGTGTATTTTGAGGGTCAATGTCATGTAAAGTGAGCTGAGGGCTCAGCAGACACCTGATGTCATTTTATAACTGAAATTATAATGAGGGGAAGACACTGTCATGTGTGAGACGGTATACAAAAAAAAGAAAGACTCATTGTTTGGTTATTTAATGCAACACTGTCTGTTGTGTTTGTCACTTCTATGACTCCAGCATGCAGAGAGAGAGGAGAGGTGACATGACTGTCCAGAGATCAGAGGAGGGAACTTTCTTTCACATCTACTCGTTTCCTGCTGTGGACGTTTTGCTTTTTCTGGAGACTCAGCTCGACGTCGTGCTGCACGGCACCAACGTCAGCGTCTGCAATCGCACCGTCTCTGTGGAAGACCACTGTAAGACTTTATTCTTTACCGCATTGACATCCTCGAATAAAGTAAGAGAAACAGAAATCATGTAATAAAGCTTTGTGCATTAACTTTTAAGTGCATAAGCAGTATTATGGCCACATGGATGGACTATTTATTTGCTTTCTACTTTCAATCCCCCACAATGTCTGTGACGGAGGGTGCTTTACCTTCCTGTCCTTGCATGATTGTTGAATTAACTATTTGCACCCAGTTACGTCCTTCAGGAAAAGGAATGTTTGCTTCAGGCATTCACGCACACGTTATAAATTAATTGTCAGTTTTAAGAATTAGATATTGTTTGTCTGCCTGTGGTAACTGTTTTTGTAAAACATAAGACACTGTTTCCTGTTTAGAAAGTTAGGTATGTGAAGTATTCCCTTCATTTCTAATCTGAAATTGTATTTTCCTCATTCCCCCTAAATCCACCTTTATGCTTGTAGTCCTCCTTGATCCTCCCTTAAATGTGGCTTTACACCAAAATGGACGAGTGGGACAGCTGCTGGTCTCATGGCACATAAATGTCCCCGCGTACTGTGGAAATGTGATGTACAGGATTCAATATTCCTCCGAGGGTCTTGGCCAGAGGACAGAAGAGGTACACACATCTTTTCAAATCATCTCTTAGAATTTAAACACATATACAACATACAAGAGATTAAATATAAGCTTATTTGACTGTTAGCTTACAGTGATTGGTATTTTCATGGCTGGGATTTCA
The DNA here is from genome assembly GCF_958295425.1 of Solea solea. Lineage (NCBI taxonomy): Eukaryota > Metazoa > Chordata > Actinopteri > Pleuronectiformes > Soleidae > Solea > Solea solea. Next base: position 17,948,591 of record NC_081142.1, read on the forward strand.
ACAGGTGAATGAGGACACATTTACCAAAGCCACACTGAACTCTCTGGTACCAGGGGAGGAGACCGACGTCAAGGTCACCATCAAATGTGCCTTTAGTCCCAGTGCAGGACACTGGAGCAGCTGGTCTCGCCCAGTGAGAGCCATGGTTCCCCAGAGGGCAGGTGTGTACAGATGTTTGACTGGATCATTAGCATAAAAAGTACATCCTGTCTGTGCTCTTGTTCCATAGATGTAGTATCTCAGTGGTAAATGTGTTTTCCTTTCAGATGACATTTCACTGATGTGCTACACGTCGGACTTAGAAAACATCACCTGTCAGTGGAATGGGAGCAGATATGGTGTGGAAGAAGAGTACAAACTCTTATTCAAGATGGGTCTCAGGTAACACACAATTAGTTAATCTGACATTTCTTTCTGCTTTCATCAAGATTCCTATTTAATTACAGGGCTGATTTTGAGACACACAACAAAGGCACAATGTTGCAAACAGTTCATTTAGCAGTTTCTGACACGGCAGGATCTTGACAAAGTAAATCATGCTTTTATCACAACTCGGCTGGATTACTGTAACAGTCTCAGCTGGTGGACCTTGGCTGAAGCACAGAGGGGATCGGGCGTTTGCAGTGACAGCTCCCAAAGCTCTGGGATAAGTTCCCATTAACTGTTAGACAGGTGTCTTCTTCTCTTCCTGATTTTAAATCTCTTTTTAAAGACACATTTGTTTTCATTTGCTTTAACCACAACGTGAGTCGAACTTTTATTGGGTTGTTTTACTAATTGTGTGGGTGTTTTGTCTATTTTATGCGTGTATTATATATTCACAGATTTTAGACTGTACAGCACTTCGGTGCAACTCTGTTTTTAAATGTGCTTTACAAATAAAGAAATTCCAGTTAAGTGAATACATTTTAAGAATGCAATGGTAAAAGCTACTGGTGTTTTTTTAATAAAAGGAACATGACATAAACAGCATGTGACCCTTGCAGTGAAGAATGGACTGAATGCCTGGGCCAGAGGACGTTCTGTCATGTGTGCCGTTTCCGTGGAGATTACTCCAAACAAGTCCGGGTCAAACTCAGCAGCACTCGGACTCCCCTGAGCAGAACGTTCTACACCGAAGAGTTCACTCTTAACACGACCAGTGAGTGATTTCATATTTCTTTTCCATATTGTCAATTGCTTTTTTTGTCATGACTCTGACAAATTGTGTGTCTGTCTTTAGTCAAAACGTGTGCACCGGCTCAGCTGAGAGAAGCAGTGCTAAACGACATGCTGTGTTTGAAATGGGAAGCTCCTCTTCTCTCTCTGTCAGCTCACCTGCAGTATGAAGTTGGCTATCAGACCAGAGGAAGTGAAGCGTGGATGGTAAGATGGTGGTGTTTTTTTTTCAATTGAATTTATAAGAAATCCTCAGGCAACAGTGGGATGTTTGTTCCTGAAGTTGTGCTCCCCGTCAATTTTCTTTATAGCTTTCAGATTCCCCTCCTGTATCACTACCATCAGTATTTCTTGGGGTTACAGCATCTTTTTTGGAGGAATTCTCCGTACAGTTTGGAATAGATGTTTGTATCCGAGAACTGAATTGTGCACAAAGATAAAATATTTTGTGCAAGTGGAACACTATTAAGAACATGTGTTCAACGGTAAAAGTACAACCTCATTAAGGCTGCTATTAAATATTATGAATATTTAATGACATTTTGTCCACAGATGGTTTCATTAGAAGGACCAGGTGCTGGCACGTGTCTTCAGCTTCCATTAGGCAGCCAGTACCATGTAAGAGTCCGGGCTAAACCGAATGGGTTCATTTACTCCGGCCACTGGAGTGACTGGTCAGACGTGCTCACTCATCACGGCTCCATTGACACAGGTAAACTGAGTGTGACCATAATCTGTGCACAGCATATTTAACAGTCTGCATGGTTTGTATCAAACTACATCAAAGTTAATGAGGGGTGCTAGTAGATTTGTACAACAGTTGAAGATGAACATACACAGCATGTGTTACTTGAACTGCATAAACATTGAAAACAGCTTCATTTTTATCTTTTAAATAACTTTTCAGTAATGTTGCTCATGCTGTGCATCCCCGTCTCCATGATGATAATTGCCATCTTACTTATTTCCACATACTTCAGGTAGGATCCTGCTCTTATTATAACCATTTATTCTTCTTTGTTCTTAATAAGAGATATTTTGTTCCCAAAAGCGAAGTCAAATGACATTTATTTCACCAAGTTTCGGTTTGAATTCTGTCTGTTTTTATTTTTTTCAGTAAACTCAAGAAGTATTTTTGGCCCCCAATGCCCAATCTGGACAAAGTCCTACAAGAATTCCTGACAGAGATTGATGGGGAAAGATGGGTATGTATGACATCACAAGTGAACTGATTTAAAACTTGAACAATGGTACAACATTTCTTACAACCTCGCCACAACTACTTCAGTCAGAAAAATACGATATATCACGTTGTATGGCTATAACTTTAAAAGGCCTCTATATGTAGTGATATGATTGAGAAAATCAACGCAGATAATGTAAAACACACTCACAATATTGGTAAACTGAGCTTCATCCAGCCAAGTTACAGGTGTGTCAAAGCCCTTTTTAGATTTAGTTTAGTTTATTTCACTCATTCATTCATTGACAAAAGGAAAGAACAGCTTAAAATAACTGAAAATGTCCGTATTATAAATGAGAGGGAGCAAAAAGAGGAATTATTTTATTAAATCTGCCCCTTTGTCGCAATAAATGCATTACAAATAGCATCATATATCTAACAAAATACAACAACAACTGCAGGCTGACACAGCCTCTACATTACTTGTAACCATAGTTTTTTTTAGTTTTTCTTTTTTTGAACATATTAAAAATGATCTGCTCTGTGGCACATGTACAGGATCCTCCACCCACAGTGAAGCAATGGCCTGAGGAAACCACCTCATCTGTGTTGGAGATCATATCTGAAGAGTCAGAAGTGAGGAGACTCTCAGGAGAGCGCCACCAGCTCCTGCCACCAGAGGTCACTGTCTCGTGTGGAAAACTCACAGATGGACACCTGAGGAGTGAAGTGTCTCCAGACTACGTGACTCTGAACAAAGACAGTCTCGTTCTCTGCCCCAAAGGAAACAAATACATGCACGAGAAGGTCGGAGAGACGGTGACGGGCACACAGTGTCCCTGCGCTGACATCTCAGTCAGTGTCCCACCTCCACCTCGCTCAGTCACCGACCTTCTGAACTACTCCTACGTGCCTCTGACTGAGGCTGCAGACACATCAGACTGTCAGTGCAGGGTCACTCCTTCAAACCAACCAGGAAACATTTATACTAATTTACCCTGCAGCTAAATGGAACTGTTACACAAGTGTTGCTGCAGATTTCACTGTATAGCCTGTTTTTTTCATTACAGTTCAAGCTTTTTGAGATAAATCATATGATATATGTTTGTAAAGGTATTTATCTGGACTGCTTTGTCTATAAAGGCACTACAGGAAACAACTGTTTGAGGGTAAACGTGCTAATAATATATATAAACTTCTCCGTGGCTTTGGTTAACAAGGTGACTGTAGTGTGTGTTATGACCAAACCATCAGAACTGTAGCTTCTTTTCAAATGTTCGTATTAATTTATCTACAGGAAAAGATTTTATAAAGTCTTAACCTCTGTAAAATATATACAGTGCTTAACAAATTTATTAGACCAACACCCAGTGTAAGGTTTATGCCTCAGCTGAACAGCATTGGTAATTATAAAAATCATTATTTTATGTTTCTGTAATGGTTAATACACCAGCATGTAGAAGCTCTTTATGTGAAATGATATTTTTAATGCTAAAATATCATTTTTCAAATGTACTCTTTAACATACTGAAATAATTACTACAGAAAAAGTAGTTTTAGTGGTTGAATGTTGTGCTCGATGTAATGTCTGACTTCTCAGAGGAGATGCCCGGTGAGTTGTTGAAAGATTTCTAAAATATTTGTTTTCTCATTTTTTTTTTTCAACAGGTGGTTTATTAAGCATTGTTTCTTTAGTGGAGTTTTTAAGGGTTTACTATTTTGGTTATTTGTAACATTTTCATTTTTGGGTTCAAAATGCTGGCAATAAAGTTCATGTCAAACCCTGACTGCTACGTTTCCCCAGAAAACCTGAAGGTCAGGGAGTTGCATTTGGGAAAGAAAACAACAAAACCACAGTGCACAAATGGGATGCCAACACTAATTCCATCCAAATGACTGAAAGAAAACTGAGCCCATAACTACAACTGTGGTTGGAGCCACTGGACAAGGGAATCACAAAATAAACAACAAAGCAGAAAACACATTTTCCCCACAACACAATCAGTATTATTCAAAACAGAACACAGGAAAAAGTCAACTGGACAACACGACAACCAGACAAACAGGGGGAAACTCCCACCTGCTTTTATAACCTCCCATCCTGGCTGATTGTCCTCAGCTGTGGGAGAACACAGGTGCACCTAATAACTCCTGATTAACAACACAAACCCGACGCTTCCACTCTGGGTCTCTGTCCACAACAGTGACGCTTAAGTAGTTCCACAATAAACAGCTTTGCTGGCCGGCAGCTTTTCTTTTGTCCCAAGAGGAACAGCAAATAGAACCATTGTTGTCTTCTATATTCTTGTGTCACTAGGTGGCAGCAGATATCAAGATAGCGTGTCAAAAGATAATCAGAGAATAGATTTTAGCCCAGGTTTTGACATAACAAAAGTAAGAGGGATTGTAATTGAACCATAAACTGGCATTAAATTAAGTGTTTTTTCAACTTCATTTGAGACACAAAAAAAAAAAACCCACACAGCTTAGTACTAGATGTTAGTTTATTACACGATGACAAAGAAAGGCTCAATTTATGGACATGACACATATTACACTGTACTGTATGATTACTAAAACAGTTGAATGAAAGCTAATACCTGAGACAACATCATTATAACTGGAATGAGTGAGTAAATCAGGGACAGAAATATTAAGTGTTACTTGTATTTTTTATTTTTATTAAATTTATTCAATCAGTGGAAGGAAAAGGACAGTGTTACAATATCATTTTTGACGAGTGACTACTTCTGACTGCCTTCTGGAAAAACTGCACGAGAATCACAAGTGGATCCTCCGCTACTATGTTATCACCCTGCATCCAGTCATTCTCTAAAATACACAACTACAGTGTCACATTATCACAAACAGGGCCATCACAGCTACAGTGTTCTCCAGACTATACAGTACATATCTCCAGATCAGCTTAGAATTACATAATATGAGGCAACAGCACGGTAGAGCGCAAAAGCTGCGAGTGAGACAATCAAGAGAAACACAGAGGAGGTTGAAGGGAGTCAGTGTTTACTGGCGTATGAGCCTCTCCTCCCAACAGGAATTCTTTCCATGTTTAATCACTGCCCACTTGCCCATTCGCAAATGTCTATGGAGGGAGGTTGAATCACCTCCTGATGTCATTTCCTTAACCTTCACTTGCAATCACACTGAGAAACAGCACAGTTTCACTATGATAGGCCTTAACCTATAGTATATCGCGTATTTACAGTATGCATGCATTAAGTTGCCATGCAAGCGGGGCCTCAAACATGAGTGGTAAAGCCACTAAAGGCAGAGCTCACCAAACATCCTTCAAGCTCCTGCTGGCAGATGTCACTGTGTACATACGTGGTAACGCACCAGGCGGGCAGTTGTGCATGTGGAGGAGTTACGTGCACTGCTCTGCTGATATTAGATATAAGTCATTAAGACAAGGGTACTTGACAGAGGTTGCCATTTAGCGCAATCATGTTTTCTAAAGCAAACTGGCCAGAGTGTGTGGAAGAAGGGAAGCTTATGACACGAACAAAGAAGAATGGCATCCTATTTTGGTACGTGAAGGCCACCATAGTTGCCTGGCACATGAGGGAAAGGGTGTGAAGTGAGGTTGTTTGTCAGTAGGAGTGACAATCAACAACATACGTTATGCAACGATGTGAGATTACTACAGTACCTTTAGGATCATTCAGCAGGAGTTAAAGGAATACTTCACCAATTTGCATTTAGCTTTGTATTTCTAGAATAGGGCTAGTATTTTTGAAAATGTGTGCTTCCCAACCTCAGTTTCCCCTGAGTTGAGAAATATCTTCATTCTTTTCTTTGTTACGTGCCCACCAGTGACACTTGGTCCTGTTAGCGTAGCTGTTAGCAAAGATGGCGGACACTGTTTATATTCTGGGAATGAGGTCCCGTCCCCGGAGTGTGTCTAAACGGTGCGGAGTTAGCGTATTGCGAATTGTAGTTTCAAGCCTTCAAGTGTCACTGGTGGGCACGTAACAAAAAAAAGAATGAAGATATTTCTCCACTCAGGGGAAACTGAGGTTGGGGAGCACACTTTTTCAAAAATACTAGCCCTATTCTAGAAATACAAAGCTAAATGCAAATCGGTGAAGTCTTCCTTTAAGAAATCAGGTGTTCCATACAGACATTGAAAGTGTTAGCCTGGAATGAATGGGGGAAAAAAGGAAACTACACAAGCAGCTAAAGTCTCCGATGTGCGGGTCTGACACAGATAAATGAGTTTGCATCTCCACAGATAAGAAATGTTTACCAGGAGGGATGCAGACTCGCTGAAAAATGGCCCCAGATGGTTGTTGTGGAATAAATGAACAGGCCACTGTTGGTAGTTTCTCTGGATGGGAGCAGTTGTTTTTGGTCAGTCATCTACGAGGACAAGTGAGCGAGAGTCACGGAAGCGACAGCACTTTCATTGCGTTTTTGTTTGTAGGTGCCTTTGAATTAAGCACAGATGTAGGATTAAGCTAAAAGGAATCAAAGAAGCAAAATATCAACCGTGACATTAAAGTTTTCATTTCACAGCATTAGCAAGGATTTATTTCCACCCTTCTCCCACTCAGGAAAACAGTACTTGGAGAAAAAAAGACAAAGTTCCATTCGCATTACATAACCAAATACACATGAGAATCCAATCACTGTTAAAATGATGCATGTACACATTATCAACAACCTGTGTGTGTACAGTTGAACGACGACCCGCAGTGGTCACAGACTGGAAAAACGGAAACAGAGGCCACGTTTTTTTTTACTACACTGAGCTTTCATTTATGTTATTTTGTGCACACGGGATGTTTGCTCCTACTCCACTAACATCACATTTTAACAGTGTTGAGGTTTAGTTGTAAAGACTGTACTCTCAAAATGACTCAATTATGTTATCTTCTAATTTGTGGACAATAGATTCTCATCAAGAGTAAGATAAGACTAGTTTAGTACAACGTCTTCTGTCCTGTCGAGAGGAATATATTAATTTTAAATGAACTGCTTCATAATAATCACTCTTTTTTTTTTTTTTAAGACATTTTAATGTAAGTTCAGGGGGTGAGGAAATACTTGATTTCTTACTTTTAAGTACCAAGATAATTCCATTAAACCCCCTGTGAATGGGACTCAGCCTCCGCTTGGTCACCATCCACACTCAAAGACCGACCGGCGAGAGCGGCCTCAGATGCTGCCTTTCTTGTTGATGAGTATGGAGCAGCACGTGAGGGCTCCGTCCACTTTCACCTTCTCCATGTTGGACACGGGGATCAGTGTGTAGTCCTTCAACTTCTCAAACACCTGGCGGACACAAACACAGAAGAAAAAGAACAGTTGTCATCCTGGAAGTCCTTTTTGGATGAGAGGTGAAAGTTCTCCAAAGGCCTCAGGCAAGACCAGCTATTATATTTTTCGTTCACTAATTAATTCAACAGTGTCTGTTTCCCTTTAGAGGATATTTAAGTACAAAATGAGCATTTTCAACAGCTGTTTCCCCATTTTTTATTGGCTACCAGACCAAAGCGGCGATAATATCTGTTGACCAGCCAACACTGAGGTCTTTAGAAAAGGCTGGAAAAACATAACTTTTGCAATCCTGTTTATTCCTGTGTGAAATTGTAATGTTCTGTGATAAAAAAGCCCTGCAGAGCCTTCGGCACGGTTTCCTGGTTTTGCAGCAAAAATATATTTTTAAAAGATGGGAGTGAGAACTATTACGACATTCTCCAAAAAGACCCTTGTAAAGCAGTGTGTCACCCTGTGGAGAGTTTCCAGAAGGAAACCAGTGTTTTCCTACCAGACGTCCAAACCAGGATATTTTTCTCTTTAAACTCTCATTTCAACCCCGCTGTGATCCTGAGCGCGGCCTTGCGGCTCAGCCAGAGGGATCGACTAAACAAGTTCTTGTCTCATGATGCAATATGGCCGATGAAGCCTCTCTGGTGATCGAGATTGCATATTAAAAGCCGCCGTAAACACGTGCTTTAAAAAAACTCCTGATTCTTTTTTAACCAAGACATTATGTGTAACGTGGGCAGGAGCACAAATCAAAAATCAGGGCTGTGCTTGATTATTCAAAGAAAAAGTACCACAGCACCATCATCATCATCATCATCATCCTCCTCTTACTCAACACCATTACATCACCAAAAATGTGGTGTTACTGTTTCTTTTTTCCCCCCCCCAAATGTGTTGCATAATTGCTTTGAAATTGGTGACATCATCAACTGTAAGTGTTTGTGCCCTTGTCATAATATTTTCCTTATCTACTGTAGCTGTTGAAAGCAACGACCGCAGTGACTAAGAGGCTAATTTTAGGGAAAGCTGAGAGTGCTGTGTGCAAAGTCCACATATTACCATAGCGATGTTTGGCAGGTCATGTGTGGTCGAACTTGTTTGGAACAAAGGACTGCTGAAGCTGATGGGACGGTCACTGTGGCTTTATTGATCTAACTTTTTTTGAGGTGCACCATGGACACTCTTAATTGACCACTTTCATTGTGAGAGTGAATGGTTGTTTGTCTCTATGTGTCCCTGTGATAGACTGGCGGTGTGTCCACGGTGCGACCCCGCCTATCGCCCTATGTCAGCTGGGATTGGCACAGCCCCCCCCGCGACCCTCATGTGGAGGGAGGAGATTGAGAAGATGGATGGATGGATCAAACACCTGGTAACTGCCAATTGGAGTCTTGTTGACACTGACTACATAACAACTGAATCACACTTTGCTGAGTAACAGCTACGCCGGTGAATAATTCTGAATAAAAAAGATGGTTTGTTTTTTTATCACAGATTTTCTCCCCCCCCCCCCCCCCCCATGACAACTTTATTTATATGGATACGATCAGATAAAGTGAGTGAGTGTGCCTGACTGATGCTGGAAAACTGTTTGAATTTTAAAAGGAAAGTTAGCATTTGAAAACAAAGAGCAACCAATGAAAATGTTCCCTGTAGAGCGAAGCAGTGATCTATTGCCATGGGAATAGGGTTGCCAACTTCCTGATAAGACAATCTGTCATGGTTTTGCACTGACTTGAAAAAGTCAAATTGTGCTCCTTATCTGTTGAGTACACAACGCGTGTTTTATCTTACATTACGGAACATATCGTTATTTTTAAGGAACGTTTGGCAAACCCACATCAGGAATTTGTAAGAGTTTGAACTTCTAATGGACCAATAGACAAACTGAGGAACATAGAAAAGTTCTATTTATTGCATGTTCAGGAAGAGAGGTTGGTGTTTTGTTTGACTACATCAAAACAACATCATTAAATCCTCAGCTGTTTATAGCAGCCTCACCTCCAAGGTGTCTCTTTATGTGATCATTTCTTATTACTGTGGTTCAGATTTACATATTTGCCCCCGTCTCCCGCCAGTGCAACACCAATCCTCTCTCGTGACACCCTGCCCTTGTTAATGTGCACCCCTTATGTAAATAAAGAGTGACATAATGTAAAGAGACGAGGACAGACTATGTTTAGAGTCGGAAGGTCTCGCAGATCGTCTCTGTGGTAAATATCTACATATCACTGAAAGGAAAAAGCAATGGGTTCCCTTAGGAAACATGCCCCAACCAGGATGTACTGTACAAGACGGCCTGGTCTTGCTATTTTAGTACTTATGTTATGTCTTGGGTTATTAATTTTTTTTTCCACTTTCTTGAAGCTACAATTTCTTAAACACAGGTTTGAGACCAGACCTGGGTTCAAGGCCAATATCTGGTGGGTTTGAATGTTATGGAAGGAAACTAGATCATAGAGAAAACATAGATTTCTCAAATATTGCACCACACGGGCCATTAGACGGCGCTATCAAGGCAGGAAGCACGAGATACACAAATACATTTATTATGGTGAAAGTTATATTCCTCCAGTTAATCTCCCTGGAAAAAAAAGAGCCTCCTCCAAGGATGTAAGTCCAAAGACGCATAATTTTGTGAATTCTTCCTTCTAAAAATAGCTGGCGGAGGTTGGGGTTTTAACCACAGAGTACATTTTGAGGTCTGGGAACTGTCTCTGCAGAGTGCTGGGTTTGATCCTGTGAGAATCCTTGTGACTTGTTGTGATGTGAGGTAACCCCAAGGCATCTAAATAATAAGGCGACTGCTCAGCTTTTCCAAAACCCAAATGAGACAATAACATGTCATTCACGTCAAGCTGCAGTGAAATATAGATCATGTAGGTGTTTTCATGTACAGTACAGTTTGTCCCCGAATGTCGGAACACATAAGAAAGTAATGGTTGCGCTGTTTGTGTGTTCGTGCAGTGGCAGTGAATGCTGTGAGACACTGATGGAGGTGAGATCAGCCCCGTGCACTGAACTGGTACACAACAGGGGTAGTAGTTGTTGAGACAGCACCCAGGGCAACAAACACTGCAGCCTTTCTCCTAAACTACATTTTTATTTTAAAGCTTTTCCTTCAGGAGCTCCTGAGATCGTGCCAACATGGCAGCAATCACTGCAGAAAGACATTTTATGTCCTGCAACGAGCTATTTTAACTTCCTCTGGATTGTTTGTCAGGGAAGAAAAAATAAAAGCATTTGGCACTTTGCTTTTATTGGGCAGAAAACAGTACAGACCAAAACCACCAGGCCAAAAGGACATTTACAAAAACGTAAAAAAATATAAAGCTGAGCGAGATACGCTTTAAAAAGTCTACTTTGTATATTTTTGCGAGCCATTTTAGAACTGTTGCATAACTTATTTATACTGGGTTTTATTTTTACCAATTTGCACAACAGTGCACTGTGCATTTATTTATATTTACCGTTGCACCATTTCCACTGACATTGAACAGCTTTCAGTGACTTAGTCTTATTTATACTATATATTTTACATTGTTATATTTCTATTTATGATATATTTTACTATTGGTGATACTATTATGCTGACTATTATCATACTATTATATTTTACTATTGTTGAGCATCTAAAAGAGAGCCGAAACTCTGTTGCAATGTAGAAGTGTGTGCTTTGCAATGACAGTAAAGTCTATTCTATTCTAAAACTGTAGTGCATATATACAGTATTTTAAATATAGGGCCCATTAGATTCAACCCATTTTCAAATGTGTTCACACAATGTCAATTAAGCCTATCAGATCCACACTTCTCTCTCTGTGTTTCTCAGTATCCTGCCATGTTTAGATCTCATGTGCTGCGGCAACATCCCTGTGCTGCACACAGGAAGTGATTCGTTTTGTGTCAAGTCAGATGGAAGCATCAGCAAACTAAATCGTTTCTAGTGCTCAAATAAACGCTCATACAACAGTTTAACCGGATAAACACTCAATAAACACCAGTCGCTCATGCTCTGCCGCTGTATATACACAAAAGCTCCCTCAGTCAGGTATGATAGTACTGCTTGTTTGGACACAGCTTACAACTAATGTTCCATCAGTTCTGTTCATGGCGACCAAAGAGAGACAGAAAAACATCAACGACAAAAATCACCACAAGTTACACACAGCAGCTTTAAACCTGCAATAATGGATTTGGTTAGGATACGTACCATTTTCTTTTTATGGGAAACTGTGGTACATTTACACGTCTTGCAGAGATGGCACATTACCTCTCATTTTGAATACCCCGATTACCTTCACCTGATGTGTGTAAATATAAGTGTGGGTCTGCTCTTTCTCCACAGGGAAATATGTGGCTCTGTTTATGTACAGGTACAACGTTTTTAGTTGTTTCTTATAACGAACTACTCTGCAGTCGGAGCCATGTTCAGAAAAGGTCAGTTCACATCAACTGCAAGTCCCTTTGTCAGAAACCCAGCCTGCACTGTGGTTAACCTGCAGTGGTCTGTGTAAAACAACCACGTAGCTTAATGTTGCCCTCTGCTGCCAGTTGTTTTTCTCTGAGGTCTGGAGAGGATGAAAAGCAACAAAAGTCAGTGCTCTTTAAATCGAAGCCACTAAAACCAGTGCTGCTGACCGGACTGTGTTTCTTCCTGCCAAAGGTGTAACCCCAGGATTGTAAATGGACGTGTGGCTGTGAGTGTGGGAGATGAATTACTGTGTCTGTGGACGTGAAAATGAGCAGGACGTTACCTTGAAACTCTCCGGATACTGCTCTGCTGTGCAGTGCAGTAGCACGTGTCCCTTATCAGGCAGGTTCATGTAGATGCAGTTGGCCGCGAAGTCATCGGGCACCGTCAGTTTGTCGTAGCAATGGTCACTCATTTGCTGCATGATCTACGCACAGAGACACGAGGCAAGGTAAAGAAATGCACAGAGAGAGACAGAGAGAGAGAGTCCACAGGGATTTCTTTTTTGGAGAGACAGACAAAAAAAGCATTTATTCAGACTATCAGACACTTTGAGTCAGAAGCAAAGCCACAATACCGAAGGCAGCACGACATCGTTCTGACGGCCAAACCACACTCGGGGCCTGGGGGGCCTTAATGGAGAACACAGGAGCAGACAGACATTCTTTCTCTGCAGATGTCATGATATTTATGTAATCTGAAAGGGTTGAAGGTGGGATGAGAGGTGGGGGGGGGGGGGGGGAAGAGAGGCCAAGAAGTCGCTCGTGTTGCCAAGTGGAAGTTGGTGTGGGGGGAGGGGGGGAGGGGGGGGTCAGGATGTTATGACCAGAGAGGAGGCAGGTGCCTCTTAATGTTTATGAGCTGAACATCTGTGGACGGATACCTCAGAGCTGATAAGGGGAGGAGAGGGGAGGACAGGAGCAAGTTAAAAAAGAATGCAGCGTCAACAGTTCGGCCATGCTGCTCCTGTTTCTGTCATCAGAGTGGTTTTTGCTTATGATGAGCAGTCAAACAGGTCGTTAGAAAAGTCAACATCATGACAAAAAAAAAAAAGAGAATTATAGGTTCTGCTCACAGAAAAGTCCAAAACGCGAAACTGTGTGACGTCAGCGTGATGCACGTTATCTGGGGTTTTTCGTGAGCACAGTGGATTTTATAAGAAAAGATGTTTTCACTTCACTTCCCACTGACTGTGGCTGCTGAAATGTGTGAGATGGAGGCTTTTCATTGTGAACTTTAAGTTATATAAATATGAATTACTTATAACAAGCCGAATGTACTCACACTACTACTGTAAATGTGTTATTGTCTCATAAATAGCAGCTTTATACCAGTTGATTCAGCTCAACAGCAAATGTGCCGCTCTAAATTCTTTGTTTGTGGCTTCCATGGGAGAATCTATTCGGCACAAAGGAAGCGACACGTTTTATGTTGCTGGCAGCTCCAGCTGTGCTTAGTTGGAATAAATATTCAGGAACAATTGTGGTGGTTAGTAAAGGCAGTAAATCCCATCATTGAATGAAGCAAAAAAGCTGAACAGGCTGTCACATGGGTTAGGGTTAGTGATCGCTGCGTGGTGAAGAGCACCGGCATCACAGCAATACAGCTAAAAATGTTCTAAACAAAGACTGGAAAAGGAAATCAAATCGGTTTTAGGGTGACATTCAAATCACCAGGCCCTGAAAACGACTCAGAGAGCAGCTGAGTTGCGTGTTGCACACACTGTGTGTGAATATTATGTGTACATGCCACGTGTGCGTGACAGACACATTCCCAGGTCACTTATGGGTGGCTGACATGATCGCAGATGGCAAACACTGTCTGTTTGTTTGACACAGGGGGGATTAAGAGCGGTAGGGGGGAGTTAAAAACTTCAAAAATCACATACTTTTCTCAGTATATAAAACATCTCTCTCACTCTCTCAGTAAAACAGAGAGGAAAATATAGAAGGTATATAAAGCAACATTCTCATCATTTAATGACATAAAGGCTTAAAATAAATCCTCCTCACACGTGGAACAGATGTTTTTTTGTTCACTGTCAATGAGTACAACAGTTCAATTAAAGGTAAAATGACTGCAGGTCTATGCATCATTTCAAAATGTCAAGTTTTAAGCAGTTCCGATCAGGTTAGGGTTAAACAGATAAAATGTGTGACTCTTTATCATATTCTCATGAGCAACAGAAGCCCAATTCTCTACACAGTCATCGTGGCCCTTGGCCAAGCAAAAACCTGCCTCCGGACCGTGGCGCAAGTCCAGTTAATACACAGAGTGGTAAGTAGGCAGCTGCTTGTTCTTGGCCAGAGTTTCTTAAACAAAATATTAACTGGAACTAATAACATCCCCGGTGGGAAATGACAATCTCAACCATTTAACAAAAACACAGGCAATTTCCTGGACACGCATCAACATAACCTGGGTTTTTGGCTCTTGCTAAGAATATCCATAATCCTCATTTTAGGGTAATATTTCCCGGGAGGGCTATAAACATTTTACAGTACTTCTTTCCAGTGATGAACCGCAGCAGCGTGTACAAGACATACCCGTCTTCTGGCTGATTCCATATCTGGAGGGGGAAAAGAGTCGGACACTGCTTCCTGTTGTTTGTTATAGTTTCCAGATACATGTTTACTCTGGAATTCAGTCTATACAGACCGTTGAATATTGCACCCTGCGATATCTAAAAATATCCGAAAACTGACTTGGATGGAAGGAAAAGGGGAAAGGGGAGGAGAGGACACAGAACATGTCTCATGATTCTAAAAATAAGGGAACATATTTCTCACGTTCTCCCTTATTAATTTAGGGCTAAATAAGTCTACAATAAGAGACCAGATGCTAAAACATCTGATAAATAAATGTTATCAGCTGCTGAATCAGGAACTGATAAAAAAATAACTAAACAAGTGCTCAAAGGCCATATTGATCTTTTCCTGACAGCTGCTTTCCAATGAACAACCTTATTGTAAATTAGCAAATGTGGTAGACGTGATGACCCAGTTAAACATTAGTAAAATGCATGCCTATGTTAGGAATAAAAAATATTAAAAATACATCATTGGAGCTAGTGAGGCAGCTCCAAATATTAAGGAAAATTATCTCTTGTTTCTCCACGTGATCATGGAACTGACATCACACATATTTTATTGTTTCCTGCAAAGTGGTCACGTACACTGGAAAGTCTGAGATATAATTACACAACAGTAAACTGTAATTTGTATTCAAATTAGGAGTTGGGAAAGTTAGGAAGAAACAAACAGCAGAGACCCATAATCTTTAACCAAAGATGTCGCATCACTGCTCAAAGGCCACACATGGCTTTTTACTGATATTAAAACATCACATCTTGATAGTCCGTCATTAAATAATTATGTGAACTTCCTAATCCTGCCACCTCATTATCTCAAAAATAGCTCACGCGGCGTGTAAACATCTTTGAGGTGAAGATGGAATTCTGACCAGAAAAGAGTTATGACTTCATGAATCAAACAGGGCGGAGTTAAAAAGAGGCAACGAGCAGAGTCAGTGCTACGTCATCATGTGTCCATGATGGGAGCGGTGTGTGACGGAACAGGGAGTGGGTGATGCATCCGCTGACATGGGAGGAGATATCTCAGGGATGATGAAATTATGAGATGCTTGGCAGTGGCAGTGGAAGATGGATGACCAAGTCCATGAGGTCAGCGTGTATTTTCGTCCTCGAGAGAGAGCTAAACGCAGACCAAGAGACAACACCTAATCCACAAGTAGGAATATGTGTGAGGTTATAGGAATCCACTGAGACATAGTAGACCTTTATGGAATTAGATTTGTGTCATTAACAACACTTGTTCTTTGCGCTCCCTGATTTGTTCTTTGTGTCAAACCTGGAAATGATGATGTTCTCCAATTGTTTTTGTCCACAAACCAAAATGATTCACTTTTAATGATTTCTTTGTAATAAGGAGCAAATAAATGAAAACAATCAGAAATCTTGTTTTAGTCATGAAAAAAGCTTCAAACCGATGAATCGATTATCAAAGTAGTTAATAATCGATTCATCGAGTAATTGTTTCAGCTCTAATTGTAAGTATCTAACGTTTGTCAGATTATAGACGTTGTCCGTTGATACTTCTAATTATTTTGTCGGATGTCGATGGGGGAAACTTGGGGACAGAGTTCCAGACGGACAGCGACTCCAGGCCTGTGACTACTTCCGGTCCATTGAGCTGTCGTTTCAAAACCCAGTAGCCAATCAGCAAGCAGCTTCCTAAGGGCCGCCCATGGTCAGAAACAACCAAATCAGGGAGCGCAAAGAACAAGTGTATTTTCAAACAAAAAAATTACATTTTTTGAATGATTAAATCAATATTTGCTTCTTGAAAAGTGTTCGCAAATATTGACACAAATCTACTTCCATAGACCTTCTCCTGTTTTCACGAACTCAAATAAAATCACGTTATCTCATAGAGTTTCGTCAGCTCCTCCTCTCATCGAAGTGAATTTTCTCACAGCAACAAAATAAAGTTGCCCGAAGATAAACTCAATTAGTCAGGCTCCAAACTTTAATTGGAACTACGTGTCTTTGTCCACGGGTACACTGCAACGAGACCTCTATACCACATCTAAAAACAAGCACTTTGAATGCATTAACGCAGTGTTCGTAGGTTCTCCCCTCCCACCACAAAAAGAACATTACCTAATAACAAATCCAAGGTCGTAAAAATCCCTTTACAACAACACCTAATTGCAGCAAGAGTGGGTGAAGTGAACCATAATTATGAAAAGCTGTCATTAAGTCGCACAAACAGTCACTCCGAGCTCTTGCACCTAATTATTGGAAGGATCGAAGAAGCATGAATCTTAACGAGTTGTTGCCGGGGATATAAAATGAATTAGCGGTTGTTTATTTATAGACTATAGAGTTGCTGTATGTGCACGTCAGTAATGCAAACAGTCATAAAGTCGGACCTGGTGCTTTTCTTAAGTATTTGTTTTACCTCATGAGGACGTGCTGTCCTGTGCTGATGGTTTTAAAACGCCCCTGAGATGCAAGAGTTTTGGCTTTCACTTTTCTCAAAGTAACAGTGGACCAGTAGGGGGAGATAACACGCTGGCAGGCAAGTCTATGTGTGTGTTTGTGACATCATTCATATATAATTAGAATCTCCGCATCTGTGTCATTAAGAATTTGGGAATTATAAGAATGATGCGATCAGAAGGATGGGATCATTCGTCTCTGTTAGGTGTCTGATCTTCCTGCTGTCCTTAATCATCCTTTGGGGGTTTCCACTGATGCAGTGAAGCTTGATCGATTCGGGAGCTTTCCTCCACTAACGAGCTTGAGCTGTTTAATGGAAGAACACTGCGTCTGTAATTGAGGATGGAGGGCGAGCGCCAGAGAACAATCCCCCCGCAGATTAGCTGGGAATATGAACGATTGAGGCAGGATTAAGGCGAAAAGGTGGTTTCACTGTGCTTACAGCCGTCGAGCTGTAAGTAAAAGGAGTCTGTTCTAAATCAGCATGTGTAACGTCTTGTCTTGTGGTATTATTCTTGCGGAATACTTTAAAGAATGAGAGGTTTCTACCCAAGCTGGCTGGATTGTGCCAAGTATCAATCAAAAAATGAAAAATTAAAAAAAAAGATTTGTGGTTGTATGACTCTGCCAAGTTGCAGCCTATATCAATGAAGATTCATATATTATCTGCAGTAAATACCTATTCATTTTAGCGCTAATTGTATTTGTCGAGCGATAAGTCTTAGTTACCTTGTAGATACAAAGACATTTGTATGAAATGTTGGTGATTAGTGTATGAATTCTTGGCCAAAATGCGTTTTTTGTTGTTGTTTTTTTAGCTCGCGTTGATCTTGACCCTCGACCACCAAGATCAGATTAATTCATCACAGAATCTAAGTGAACACTTGTGCCGAATTTTGAAGGAATCATCTCGATGCCTCCAGCCACAGCTGTCACCAGCACGCAGGCATAAGTAGGAATCCACTGCTTCAACGTGCGTCATAGTAATGAAAACAACGCCACGACATTGATTCACTGGGTTTCCATGGCTACGGCTTAGGAAAGCAATGCAGGCGGATGACACGTCTACTGAACGCACAACGCACACATAGACAAACAACATACTTTGAGAGCTTTTTGTGCTGGTTCACTGGAGCCGATGACAATAAGGCCGGGTCCCCCCATACTGCAGAAGCTTTTCAGGTGCAGCGAAGCCAGCACAGGCACGGTGGACACAGCGTAGTCCTGCAAAACACGATACAGAGAGGTGATGGAAGAGTGAGTAGCATTAGATTCATTCACTTACATGTAAGTACAGGTAATTAAAATGCTTTCAATTAAGGGCACGGCACGAAAATAGGCCCGTACAACTGTGAGCTATCAAGCTTTCACATTGATCCAAATGTGGGTGAACATGAGTATTAAATTGAGCATCGTGTGTCATCAGAGATTAAAGGAACATGATCGTGCAGCCACAAAATGAATTTTCATTTGTGAGCTGCAAATTGTTGCGCCACCCACCCCAAAAAAGCGAGCTGCTAAGCATCACAGTGTTATCTAATCTAAAAAGCCTCACCACTCCTCTCAAAAATATCTCCTCCAGAGGGGAGAAGACAACGTGATACGGATATAACCGACATGTGATAAGTCTCCGCTGCTCCTCTCATGCGGAAAACACTTTCACTTTCAATCTCTGCCTGAGATTCTGACACACCAAATTAACCAAATAGGCTCAATTATAATAAACATATAACACGGTACAAATGTTTTGAGTTGGTAATGCAAGATTAAAAAAAAAAAAAAAAAGATTTGTGGTTGTATCACTCATGACTTCATATATTATCTGCAGTAAGTACCTATTAATGTTGTACGTAAGTGGTAATTGTATTTGTAGAGAAATAAATCTCAGTGACCTTGTAGATACAAAGACGTTTGTACGAAATGTTGATAATTAGTGTATGAATTCTTGGACAAAATGTGTTTTGAGTTGATAATGCAGTTAAATACCATTAAATACACATTTCCAAGTAATCCAATTCACCTAGGACATTCTTTGTCACCTGTGACACTCTTCATAAATGCTGGGATTTGTTGTATTTTAATGAAAAGAATAAATAAATAAATAAATAAATAAAGAGCAAGTGCAGTGGTTTGTGCTGTACTATTGGATGGTGTCTCAAGTGTCGTGGGCAGTTCAGGGGCAGAGTGGAGGATGATGAGATTGCACACTAACTTATGGGAGTCTGAACTGTATGGTGGAAGGCTTGCGAGGCTTGTCATAGCTGCAGAAGGTGGCCTGCCACCTATTGTCATCAGACGTGTTATAAAACAGAGGTTTAGCAGCACTTGGTAACAGTTTTTGTGAAACCAGATCTGAGCTACTGACTGGGGATCTATGTGTGTTTAAAATCCAGAGGCTACAAAATAATCCCTAATGCAAAAAAAACCAAAGAGAAGCAATCTCAAATCCAAAAAGACCAAAGCGTCACAGCTCTGATGTTGTCTCTGTCGTTTCTCATAATCAGAGGATGATTGATGATGACATGCAGTATCCAGTTTAGTGCAAGATATAATCATAATGATTATAAAGCTGATTTTGAACAAATAAAAACAAACCCAAGGTTACTTTAGTATTCATTTCACTGCCATTTGCCACCTTAAAGCTAATTGATTAAGGTTTTAATTACAGTATGTGACTCAGTTGGTGACGCGATATAAGCCTTTTAGGGATTAAATAAACCACAATCTTTCTCATAATGCTTATAAACCTTAACGTGACACCGTAGCCTTTAATCTTATTATTTTATTATTTTAAGACCATTCTGAATCAATTTATCATGGCTTTTTGAACCTAACTTGATATCTGTCTGTTTTGTTTATCACTAAGTTGCGTTTTTTATGGTTCATTAAACTCTACGGTGTGATTTTCCATCACGACACCCTCTCGTGACAAATAGCGTTGACGGTACATTTCAAGTCAAAATTTGCATGGCATCATTAGCAATAAGTGATTGATTTTTGTGCATGGAAAACAAAATAGCCCTTTAAATGTCATCATGCAAATAACTCAAATCCTTGTCTTGAAACAGAAGGACACCTGGGGATTATTTAAGTTAAGCTTTCTTCATTTCTTTCACATTTACAGGACATTAATTCTGTGTAACATCAGATGTTCAAGTTGCATTTTTCTCTTAGCAGGCTGACAGGCAGCCACACGGTGTACTTAAAAAGCCTTAAAAAAAACCTTAAGAGTCTTATTGGTGTAAATTAGGAGTCAGCAACTTTGAGCTCTAACGGAGAAGAAGTGGGACAACCTCAAAGTCACTTCCTGAATAAACTGATTCTATCAACAGCAGAAATGACTCTGACCTGTGCACGGACCGTAAAGAAACGAGCGGCAACATCTGCAGGCAGTTGTACAGTGCTAAACAAACCTGGCAACAAAATGACCGTTCATTTGATAATGAAAGGAAAAAACAACAGTGACAAGAGGGAACTGATCTGATAAGAGAACGGAAAAAACAATAATGGACACTCATGTGAATTTCCCGTGTTTCTTTTTGCCAGAAATGCATCATTAAGTCCTGTCTTATCAAAGATAACAGAAAACACAGAGGAATCCATGATGAGGAATTTGAATCAGATACACATGGGATGGAAGATGGAAGCACTACAATAAAGCCTTTCAGGTCGCAGTCATGTGCTGAACTCTTGGTGCCATGACCCACCTCTGAACTCTCTGACTGCAAATAGAAAAGTGGCACACAGTAGTTTACAGTATAAAGGTCTGCACATTAATAAGAGTGAACAGATTTGAGAGGGATCAGACTGTTGCTGTGACCCGCATTGTTGACTTCATGCTTGAATCCCCCTGAGGACAAACTGTCATGGAATATTCTTCTGAACATTTCCCTCTGTGTCATATGGTGGTGGAGATCACTGAGCTCACTTGTGGTTATCATGGTCAGGCCACAGTGCAGGGATATTAGTCAGAAAGGAAAATATGGTGAAACCATTTCCAATACAAAATCCTTTGACATTAACAGAGGCAGAAGAGAA
The DNA here is from genome assembly GCF_958295425.1 of Solea solea. Classification (NCBI taxonomy): domain Eukaryota; kingdom Metazoa; phylum Chordata; class Actinopteri; order Pleuronectiformes; family Soleidae; genus Solea; species Solea solea. The sequence goes on from NC_081142.1 coordinate 17,969,759, forward strand.
GCATAGACTGGGCTTATACACTTACTGATGACTGACCTTGAAGGATAAGGCTGATTAATATTGTTTTGTACTATTAACAAAACCAGCAAAGGATTATTGTGCCTCTGAGTTTGTTATTTTCTGCCTCAAGTCAACTGAAACATTCAGTATATGGTAAAAAAAAAAAAAAAAAAACTTTTAAATGCTGTTAAAAACTCAACTACAGTAGCTTCGTCCTGTAAAGCCATGCACATGTTTACGTGTCTTCAGAGGAGAAGGGAGAGAATCTCCTCTTGTGGGCTGCAGCTGAACCTTCTCTGCTCCAAGTGGAGCCTCAGGCGCTGTTATTTTTACACTACACAGTGCCCATTTTTAATTTATGAATTTAAATGCTTTCTTTACCTAATTGTTCAAACCCTGCTTCATTTTAAACAGTCTTAGTAGACCTTTGATGCCTTCAACACCTGCGACTCTTTGTCTCTCTTTGTCTTCTTATAACTCGTGCAGACACACTTTCTACTCCTCTTTCTTTCTGCACACACACACACAATGGACACATCTGTACAGTCAGACTTGTTCTTTAGTGCAATCAAAGACACAATTAACACTTCACTGCATGTTACTAAAAGTGGAGGACCTACAGAGGAATGCAGTGATTTTGCAATTTCATTGGAGTACAGTGACAATTGACTGGAGCAGGGTATTAATACCAGAATATAAAGTGTATATATAAGGTAATATAGGTATAGTAACAATCAGCTAAAATATACAGGGGTATGATTTTTTGTCCATATTGCTCAGTCAAAACTAAAATCATCATAAAATTGACATTGCACAGAACTTTTGAGGCACAGACACAACAGTCATACTTTCAAGGGATAAAAAAAAAAAAAACCTAATCTATCTGCAACAAAATAACCCACAGTCACATCAGGACGCAATGTCGATTGTTCCGACTTAAACTGATTATAATTCTGTCATTCAAACACGGATTATTGGATGAAAGAAACATTTAAAAATTCACTTGTGGGAACAATTAAGTCAATTCAGCAGTGACTGAATAAACAGACACAGGAGAAATAGTCCAAATAATTAATAAACCCTTTATAATCAGAGTAATTAAACTCCTTGTTTAATGTCTGTCAACGGAGGTGGCTACGATTTGCATCAGTAGCTGATTTAAAATGTCTCTAAACCAGCTGCGGTCTGGACCAAGCACTAATGACTAATTGCCCGAGGGACTCCTAATAGTCACAGCCATCAATATTCACAGTGAGTGCTGCACCTGTGGTACAATACAAAGTAGAAATACTTCTTTTAATTGTACTTTGCTCATTATTCTTCTTTTTCACTGCAATATATACAGTTATGGTATGTTTGGTCAAGAAGTACAAAAAAGAGGGGTTGGGGTGAGGCGGAGATGGTTGAACCACATGGTAATTACATCAGACAGTGCAAAGAGCTTTTAGGCTGTATATTTAAAACTCAAACAGGTTTTTAAGGAGGTGGCTTTTTAAGAAGTTTCATGTTTGAGTTTGAACTTTCTCGCCCAGGTTCACATGGATATATATTAATTTCGGTTAAAAGTGACAGCCCTAAGAGTCAGTGACATTCTTTTTGAATTGCGAAGCCAACCCTTGGTTCCCCGATGCACTTGAGGAAGTCCTCAATTTTTTACAGTCTGCATTCTCACCTTCAGATGTCGTCTACGTTCAAAAACATTACGAGTTTTTAAGTTGTGTAACGTGCCAGCTGACAATTTCTTGAGCCATTTTCCAGCAGCATTTTCTCACATTACTGCAACTCACCTTAAAGGCATCAGCTAAGATCTCGGCTCCTCTCTGATTGGTCCGACTGGAAAGTCCCACAAAGAACTCCCGACCTACAGGCAGAAATGGAAGCCAGAGAATTGGGTAAAATACAACAGACAGAATGAAGTATCTGCGTTCAAACATCCTAAAAACCAAAGCAATAGAGCAAACTGTAGAGCAACAGTATCACTACAGCCAAGGCAGTGATTGCTTTATGCATTCCGGGGAAAAAGGCCAACTGTGGTCACTTGGTGGGGCACAAACAGACAGAGTTCTAGTTCTGAATGCCTGGCGAGGCTGCAGCACACTGAGCTCAGGAATGGGCTCCTAATGTAGCTGCTGAGCCTTTACAAAATGAGCCGTTAGCCTGAGCGCAGCCAACAGGAAATGTTTCTAGCCCTGCCATGTGAAATCGATTTCAGCTGGAAGGAGCAAGAGCACACAGCCAGGAGTCTAGAAACCCAATTAAGTGTACTACGCTTTTTTTTTTTTTTTGTCGGTCTCATGGCCTGTGCAGTGTGGTAGACAGTGACCCACATTTTAACTCACCACACGACTAAAAGAGAATGTACAGAAAAGCGAACACAGACCACCGTGCTCCTGGTTCTCTCTGTCTTGATCAGTTTTATTGCCCAAATCCAGAGTAATAATAGACCCATGATGAGAGCCTGGAGACCCGCTGATGTGATCGTGCAGAATGGCACACAACATTTTCGCTATGGATTATTTTTGGAAGAATTTCGGCTTCGTGTGTCGAGGCACAGGGTCATCGTGGTTGCGGAGAAGACCTTGAAAAATAGAGGAATACACAATGGACTGCACAGAAAACTGTCCATGAGCTGTGACCGTACATAGGATTCAAAAATACATACTGTATGCAACACGGGGATTATACAGTCGTATAGTAGGGTATAAATGTGATTGGTCACTTACCCTGAGCCAGAGGTGGGGGACTCGAAGTCATGTGACTTTACTCGAGTCTTGACTAATGTTGGTAAAAGGACTGGCCCAGAATATTTACATTTCTCAGATATTGAGGGGTTAACGTTACATTCTTGTTTTGAAACACGGAAAACATTGGGTTTCTGCTTTTGTGGCCTTGCGTACAAACCTGGCAACTGAGCGACACCAACACGGGATAATTCATTTAATTGTTAATTATATATATTTTTATAAACAATTCAGCTGTATGGGGCAATGAAACAGTCCTTACACTGTAATACAGTGTTTCTGTAAGCATATTTAAATGTGGTATATCTGGGAATTCGTCATCAACAAATGACACATGATGTGTTGAGATCGGAAGCAAAGACAAACACCACAACAAAAGCCTCCTGTAATAAGATTTGAACTGAACTGAAAATAACAGGTTAGTTGCAGCTCTGCAGTATAGGTTAAAGAAAAGAATTGTTATGAGGAAAACACGAGGAAAGCCCACAAATGACACCACCACCTTCTATCTTGCTGTAGGATTAAGTACAAAGCAGGAGGCTTGTCTTACTCCACAACCCCTACAGTTATTATATTAAATTGTGGGTTAGGTCACTGTTGCAGCATGGGCGATAAAACCTGAGTATGAGTTTCATAACAATGTCATAACAACCCCATAATATCTGACTTGAGGCTGTCATGTTTTCACATTTCCACCCAGCGCGAACTGACGTGAGATCAGCTCTCTAACTCGATCTGCGATGATGTTCGTGATACAGTCTGCGTGAGTTCATATTCAACTCGACAGCGCACACATGGCCCCCGTGGCGACAACAATAAACATGTGACAATGGCCTCATCTATATATGAATACATGAATGAATGCTTGGTATTATCATACAGAAGTTAACAGGCAACCAAAGTCAGCGAGTGAGGAGACAGTGTAAGCTACCTGTAAAAAGCACATCTCCTCCATCCAATGTGGCATTTTCATCAGTCATTTCCACAACGTTCAGGTTCAGAGCCTTCAGAGCTCTTTTCATTGCCTCCGTCTGGAAGAAACACGCAAACACAAACAGAAATTCACTCAAAACATCTGTTGACATTAAACAAACGTCTAATTCATGATGACTGACTGAAAGTTAAACCCCTGCTCTGATCCATCAGCATTTCCTATCTTTAGGAATATTATGATGTAGTCCTGTTCTAACGAGACATCTGTAAACAAAGGGGGGGGAAAAAAAATCATTTTGAGGATTTTCCCTGTGTTTTTCTAATGTAGCGCTTTCAGCAACATCCAGGTTCTTCAGACTGACTCCGTTCTACTGCAACAGGTTGTGATGACATCATTTCAATGAGCCCTGAAATAGAAATTTGTATAGAGCACTGCCTGTGGAAAATATACTGTAGGTAAAATGCCTCTTCTTCCCCTGTTCTGGGTCGTTTATCTTTGATTTATTTATTGGAAGGGTGGATGGATAATTTCACATGCACGTTTTCTCTTGCTCAACCCAAAATGTGATGAGAGACTGGTTTTTTTTAAGCTAAACTTTGGCCGCCCAGTGAGACCTTAGTGTCCTGGTTTTGGGGGTTCCTGGGAAAGTAGTTTCCAAGGCCAGTCATGTTAGCAAGAGCATCAGTGTTTCCACAGGCCCTATCTAACTATGACCTCAGCCTGACCACTGGGCTTTTTGGCAAACACATGATGCCATGTTCTCCCAAGATAACAAAGATGAGGCCCGTGTGTACAAATGAGTGCAAAAATCTCCTTTCCTTACACCTACACGCGCTTGTAACGTGTTGCACAGTCAATAATTGCAAACCACGATTTATTTGCTTCTGCAGGTTCGTGCTCGACTGACTGTTTCTTTAAAGTGCCCTGTGACTGAATGGCTCACAACCACAATGGCATCTTTCCAGTCTATTCCAATGCCAAAAGTAAGACAGTGGAATCCCGCAGAATAATCAAACTTTCCTCCTTCGTGTTTCATCTTCACTGCAGGCATTTTTGCAAATCTTTCTGCTTCACTTAATCCCGTGGAACACAGCGTCCTTCCAAGTAACTGGGTTCACAAATTCATTAGTGGTTTTCTTAAAAGCTCTGACAGCAGCAGCAGCAGCGTGCAGCATATTAAGTATAGGTAACAGTTAATCCCTCTCGTGTTTTTTTTTTGTTTGAGCAAAGCAAACGCAAGCCAAGGCATTGCAAAGGCACTCTGTTTTTCATTTCGCTCGGTTTGTAGATATGTTGTGTGGCAAATAAAAGTTTTGAGCCGGGATCCGAGGAAGTAAACAATCCAGATGATTGATGCGGAGTTCGGCTTTTAGTGTTTGCCTTAAGTCATGTGTTGTGTTGTCTTTGCATGACATTTCTGCGGAGTTCTATCTGGTACCAATAAACTTATTACGGCATCATCACTGATTCAACGTTTGTAAGGAAACTTCAATCAAATTATATAACTCTCCTCAACCGAAATCATGTGCTGCACAACATAGCTGAAGAGCAGTGTCACATTTTAGCCCAAAAGGTTGAGAACTGGTTGGGTCTGTTGTCTAGTCTTGATGACCACTCAAAACTGCTTCACGCTCCAATTTTGCCCTTCATCCATTCACTCACACATTCATACAGGGTGTTTATGTGCAGTGCGAATGGAGCAACGTTTGGTTAAAAGTGTCAATGTTCGGTTAATCACACCCACAGCCTTCAAGTTGAAGGAAGTCAACCCTATCACTCCACTCTCAGTATCATAGCGATCGCTTGCCCAGGAATCTCCTGGTCTGCGTGAGGCAGCCCTTTACCTCAGCTCTCTGGCATTTCCTCTGACATCACTGGAGGTGATGTGACCTAAAGGGTGATTAGTCTCTCTACAACATGTGAAACGTAATGGCCCTTATAGACAGATGGTGGTGTGGTATCTGCTCCGTCTGCTGCGCTCACATTGTGTGAACAAAGCATCAGTTATTCTGTCCCTTACTCTGTCCTTTCTCATGGAGACTCACTACATGCAAATGAAAATAAGATGTGGACAAAAACAAAGACACATGAGGTGAAAAAGAACTAATAAAAACTCAACATATTAATTTATTACACGCAAAAGAATAATAAATTCATGTGTGACCCACGACGTTTAGTGTACACCAAGGACAAGATTGAGTGTGGTGATGTAATGGTTTGTGTATACAATTTATGAACGGTTGGGGTAAACAAAGTTACAGTGCAGACACAGGGTCATTAAACTCTTAAACAAAAGCTGTTAAATCTTATAAGAAAAATAGCATTGAATTACCAGTAAAATAAAGTAAGGAGCGCTAAGAAATAACATCAACAAAGCTGATCCCCCATTAATTTGAAATGTCTTTAACATAAAATTGATCGTGTGTTCCCGAGCTGTTAATCAAGTTGAAAACCCAGTAGGGACAAGTGTGAGATAATTCTGCTCCAAATACAGTATGATTAAAAGTGTGGGTTTGATGAAGTAGAATCTGGAGCCGTTGGTTAGGATCATCTCTCTTCAGCCAACTTTGGACCTGCGCCACCATCCAGAACAGGACAGGTAAGCAGGGGCTCTGCTGGATTTAATCCACTTTGGGCAACAGGACTTTTGATTTACAGTTAGTGGCACACAAAGAGAAAACGTTTAATCTCAAATTATTTTTCCATTTTAACCTCAAAACATTTTGAATAAGGCTTTATGGCGTCCCATCACTCAGGCCCTGCACAGTCCAAAAACAAACACTTCAAACATTTCGCTGCGTCTTATTTCGAATGACTGAGATTCTCCAGCTGTGCAGGAGTCACTGGAGCAAAAGATCATGCTCTCAGTGTTCATTTGGGCCGAGTGACTGATACGGCCATGAAACGAAGCACCTGTTCATATTTAATGTTCCCATGTGCTCGGGTGTTTGAACAATTCTTAGTTGACAGCAAACGGCCTAACGTGAGAAAAAAAGCCCTTCCTGACATGATCACATCTCTACATGCCTACATTCTTTATATTGTTTACAGCACGTTTGGACGCTGCCAAAAACAGGTCGTAACAGAAAGAGTGATTTATTAAAGCAGATAACCTATATGCTTGTGCATATTTGGCAGGAGTGGACACATTTCCTGCTGTTACACATCCACTTCAAGGTCCAATGAGGTCTGTAAGCTGACAACCCTCCCTGCAATCACTGATATGTCAAGCTGTTATTTTCAAAACTCCCCCTGTCATCGGCATCAGGATTACAGCTGGATGCATGGATCACATGATTCTTAATAAAGTCTCTGCGGTGTGAGCATGACACGAGCAGATAAAATCTAGCTGAACTGTCAAAGCTTACATCGGTGAACATGACAGACTTAGATCATACATCTTGCACATCAAAGCTTCAATTTACTAAGCAGGTGTGCGTTTTCTCTGCAGTCGCCATCTACGCTTGTATTATAATCAAATTAATCCTTGTATTTTGATGTATAAAGTGCAGCAGAGCGCTAAGTAATGTAATCATGGCTGACAAATCTCTTCTGTATTGTTGTATGCTAGGAGGAGAAATTACCATTACCATGCCATACCAACTCCCCACAGATACACTATTAATTAATGGACAACAAGCTTAAAGGATGATGTTCTGCAGCTTCCTTTTGAATGGTCATATTACTTTCTGAGTAAAGTTAAATCCATCCTTTAGGTATAGTCATTCATTGGTCAGTTATATCTTTATCAATACTTGTAGAAAGTAATGAGTGCTCATGCTGAAAATCTGAGGGTAATTTTATGCAGAGAAATTAAATTAGCATCAACAGTAATTCCCATTCCAGTCCTGGTGCTAAGGTAAGCTAAGCGCTGCTAGTTGTATTTTGAGGTTTAGTTTAATCTTCATGGAAGTGGCATCTAAATTGCACATACAGTATTTTCAAGATTGTCAATTTTTTCCTTTGAAGGTGCCCACATTGAAAGCACAACATGATGACCTTTAGCAACATTTAAAGGCCATCGCCACTGACAGTAGAACTACCTTATATCTCTGGACCTTTTTCTCTCCTTGTTCTCCTATCATCTCTTTCTTTCATGGCCTCTTATACATTCCCTCTCTTTTCTTTAGATGCCAGGGCCAGGATGGAATGCTCCTACAGTCGCTTCCCATGCAGACTGCCCTATTATCTCTCACTGCGAGGGACACCCAATACCCAATCCCGCCAAGATGCCAACTCACTTTGCCAAAACCTCCTCTTCTCCCTCCAACCCTCCTGTGCTCTTCTCTTCTTCTCTCCTCTCTCCTACTTGTCACCCGAGTGCTTGGCCAGGCAACATGCTCTTAGCCAGCACCCTGATTTGAATGAAAAAGGCCATTTAAAATTCATTAGGGGCAGAAGGCTCTGAGGGCCAGTTGGTCTGCCTGCCACATTCCTGCCGTTCCAGAACAGGACAGGGGAGACAGAGCAGAGAGAACAGCCTTTTATTTGAAGCTTTTTATGGACCCCTTCTCTCTTCTCTTGCCACTGGTACCCGTGGATATCGCGTTCTACTAAAAAGGACCATCAGTCTGATAGGGCACGGTGCATTTGGAAAGGGAATAGAGTGCACAACAATAGCATTCCAGCAGGTCATCCTAGCCTCCATACCCCAGGCAACCAAGTCCCACGCTCCAACATAATGGGGATACAGCATTCTTCTGAGCTTCAGGAGGAGGTTGACCTCTTTAAATGAGTGTTATCAGCTGCAGTTTTTGTAAAGATGGCACCTAATGGCAGACAGTTACAAGCTGTGAAACACTACACTCATAAATCATTACCTCATACAGTTGATCTACCCCTAGTTGCTTATTTACTTATCCAAAAGATGCGGGACAACATTAGCATTAGTCTGGATTCAAATTTCTGGCCTCGTAACAGATGTCATTGTTGTTTCCTATACTTTTAACTATGCTTTAGTCTCCACTTACTTCTGAGGGGAATATCTGGCTCCTGGCAACTTAATGTTTAACGGCCATAATAGTGAAATTTGTCTGCCTCTTGGTGCTGAGCAGGTCATTTATAGTAAGTATGTAAGAGCTTTTTCACCCCCTGCTGCATGAAACTGGGTCGAGGAGAATAGTGAAAATGAAACTCTCAAGTTATAAATAAGCTAGAAGTCATTCCTACTTTGTAGACATGCACAATCTGTTGAGTCACACAATAATTCACTGCTAAGAGACAGTTAATATAATATTTTTTCTACCCCTGAACCAAAGCCCAAAGAGAGAATCAGTGATTTAACATCATGGCACACAGTTTTAATGTGTTACCTCTTCATCGTTTCGGTGACTTAGGTGATTTACCGAAGTGAGACAACCTGACCAAACATGGCAGCAGTAGACCAGCACATTCTGCGTAATAACACAGATTTTCTCTGTGGAGTTTAGTGTGGGAGAGTGAGCTGTCTACAGACTCCACTGACGACTTGAAACTGGCACTGGCAGTGTTCATTATTTGCAGAAGCTTTCCTGCCATCATGGTGGTGTAAACGAAGTAAATCTACAATGACTATAGTTCAAGGCAATCACCCAAAACTTCATTAGCTTTGTAACCGCTAGCTGGAAAAGGCTATCTGAAGCTTTCAGGTAGGAGGTCGCTGACATTATGGAAACAGAGATGATTCTCTATGTTTTCTAGAAAAATGAAGAGCTAATAAAAAAAAAAATTAGACTACATTAGTGTCAAATGTTTGCCAGAGACAGTGGTTTCACTTATAACTTCTATAGAAGACCCTCAGAGCTTGAACAAATGGAAGTCATGAAGGATGCAAGCTATACAAGCTGAAGGGAGGCCATAACAGGACTATTGTTAAATTTATAGAGCTATTACACTCCATTTATACAACTCACACACGATTTTATCAAAGTGTGAAAGCCTGATACCTAAAAAAAACAGCAAGTAGTTATCACAAAGGCCACACAAAGCACTCATACATGAGTCACGCAGGTGGGATCATACACAGAAAAATGCTGTCATGGTGGTCAAAAATCACATTCCTGAAAGCAGCTAACTGCAAAGGTTTGCACTGACACAGCTTGTGACGAAAGTATGAAATAATAACAACGCATTTAGTAGCAGCCAAGAGAAAACAAACTCTCCATGGCCAGTCCTTGCATTATCTAAACAAACCCTCAGTGTATGTTGGAACATACCTGTGGTTAACCAAGCCATGACATCCCTCACTTTCCCTTGCAATCCCCCCATCAGCTTTAGGATTACATGATCATTGGGAAGTAGGTCAATGTGAAGGCGTGCACAGTTAACAGTAGCAGATCTGGATACCCTCGCACCACATCAACCACAAGGATCTGGCAGTTTGTCCTAGAAAGAAAAGCTGTTTCAGCCAAACCAACTGCACTGTCAGACTGCTTTCATTTGGGGCTCCCAGGATATCAGGGCTCCAAGGTGAAAAATGCCATGTTATAGTGCTGATGGACACACTGTTGTTAAAGCCATCTGAAAGGTGGGAGGCTGAACCCTTGCCAGCATGAAACAAATCACCTGAAATGTGAGGTTGTAACAAAGTTATAGTATAGTGCAGGTCATTGTAGCCCTAAATGTAAAACGTTAAGAGATAATTGGACTCTGAGAGACAGGCAGTTCTTAGCCTGGGTGATTTTGCTCTGCAGGTACATCTGGCAAGGACTTCATTTTGAAGAACGTAAGAATCTCCTAAAAAAGGGGAATGAATCACAAGTGGGTTTTCCCCCAATGCACTAGAGGCTTAGCGCAATGACATCCAACATGGTGGTCAGAGCAGCTATCATTCGATTCGGCTGTTGCTTCCATTTTAGGTGACTTGCTCCATGGAGCTCCCCCCAGGTCAAAGTCGCTAGACGCCATTATTAGACATCCTCATTTTCTGTCACTCTGCAAATGTCATCTGGATAAATGGTCTATTGGTCATAGGTCATAGATTGGTTGTAGATGGATTTTGGATCTATGTCCATTTGCCACACCTCTTGAAAGTGGGAGGTGACTGCAACCTTTCCAGACTCATACACAGTCTCAAATGAGATTGAAATGCAGTCTTGCATTAGCCTGGCTTGCCAGTCTATGTAATTAGTTACAGGAATAAAGATTTCTCAAGAATCCGTTTTCTATTAATATTGTAGCTGTGTGGCTCACAGTGGCTCTTCATTATCTAGTCCTTTTGTTAAATTTTACTGAGAAAACCTAATTTGAAACAAAGCTCCCAAATTACATCTCATCATGAAGCTTTTAATGAGAACAATCTGTGTCGTCAACTGATGGTACAAAGGGACCATCATTAGTTAGTCAGATTGGACAATTATGATATGGTTTCATTCCTATACTTAAACAATCTTTTAACTGGAAAAAGAGCACATTTCTGAGGTGGAGAGTGAACACATATGACACATGATAGTGTCATATAAGCAGGTAATACATCATATAAGAGAAAGAACATTTAAAAATGATAAGAAGTCTCTGAATAATAATATTTAGAGACATCTTCAATAAAGAAGGGGTCATGTCAGTAACATCTTGTGCCGTAACACCTTGCTGGTCACAGTGCACACTCACATGGAAAGACACCCAAGCAGAGCTCAGTACTGCAAAAATAAACAGAAATATGAGTCTGTTTGACAAGTCCAGAGTATGTCCCAGAGCAAATAAAGTGCTCACTCCAATCAGCAGGGCTGTAAAGAATGTGTCTGCTGCCTACCTCTCACTGTGATGGCTCCACAAATACAGGAGAGCTGCAGGCTAGGAACTGCTGGAAAGCAGAGGGATGGGGGCCAGTGGTTACTAACGGAGGTGAGCCTTTCACTATGGGGAAAAACAGAGGGGGCTACAGTAAATACATCTCCACTGACGCCTCCGTGTTTATTGGGATTGACCCCTACAGACTGGACTTCTACACCCAAACAGGAGGGGAAAGCCAATAAACTTGCCTACCTTGTGGAGAATGACAGTTCACCCTTTCCTGACTACACTGATTTGATTAACTAAAAAAATCTCATCAAACATCAACTGCACCATCTAAAAATGTAGTTATCACGGATTTATTACAAGCGAGGGTCCATGCCGTTTGGAACAAATAACCTGACCACCTCTGATTAAAAGCAGCCTGGTTGGACATCAGCAATTGTTGTTTTTGTTCAAGGCAAACAGCTTGCATGCCCCTCGGGTCAGTCTGCCCTATACTTTTGACAAGAGACCTTTTGAAAAAAAATTTCTGTGCTGTTAGAAAAAAGTTAAATATTCCAAAGATTAGAGGCCCACCATTAGGACTGGAGAAGCTTGGTTAAAGGTCATACCACTCATATTCAGCAGGGCTATAAAATGACTCAGCTCTTCTCTGATAAACTGAGATTTATACTTTAACATTTACTTGATGTTACGATCCAAAGATATAAAACACAAATAGGGGAAATCAATGAAACGTCTTATTTCAACACTACAGCAAGGACAGAACATTCAGTGTTGTCCACATTGAGAATGTACAGAGAAAAGATTCAACACGTCCTTTCCTCTGCCTCCCTTTTTCAAGAGAACAGAAGAGAAACCCGAGTGGGGAAACCCTACTCACTGTCACCTTTGGCCTACCTGGGCTAACAGACACAAGACCACCCACATCTTCGTTAAAGGTGACCACCTTTTGTGTGTAAATCACTCCATGAGTTCCAGAGTCATATTTTGTGTCCACAGTGTAGTGTTTTTGCATGTTTTACATAACTAAACTATGTAACTCTTAGTATCTTTAGGATCTTTAGGTGTTTATTTCTACCATTCGCTGCATCAACTAGTTTCCATGTCATACTTTGGTTGGGTAATCCATCATTCTTATCATCAAGTCTGTCTTTTGTTCTGTTTAAATAAACAGCATCATTTTAACAGCATTTGTCAATCACCAGTGTGTTAGTTGAATTTCATGTTTGAATGAGTAAACTGAAAGTTATGGATGTCTGGAAATTTGAAAAATTCTTGGTGGCAGCCACATCAGTACAAAGTAAGTGAGAAATAAAAGCAGGTATTTTTCAAAAAGCGGTTACTCTGGATAATCCACATCAAATGCCTACTGTTAAGTGGAACTACTTTCTACCAGAGGAAAACTGCAAATTCAAACTAAACAATGACATTTGGAAATTGGATGAACTATTGTATCACGGTTAATATGCGATGACATCTCCCATGAGAGTTTTGTGGAAGTGCATATGGTCAGATGGAAAGTGCAATGCTTCACAACTGTCACCAGAAGTCATTTCCCATAAAGTATCAAGGTTTCCAAGCACTATGGTTAACCGCTTATTAGCCTTACAGAATTAAAACTTGGCACCCACCTTGTGTGTACCAAAGATGATTCAATTGAGATGATTTGAGATTCCCCAATTTTGTTTGTTTTTGTTCCATGGGCTGAGGCCCCTGGAAAGCCGGTGTAAGAGCTCCCACATATTTAAGTTATTTCAACATTTGTGAGGCCCAAGGTATGCTACAGAATGGAATGTCCAACCAAACACAAGTCTGCGGAGGTTTGTCTGAATTTATGTGGCCTGGAGCCTGACCTACCATTGCCTTCTCTAGGGGAGGAGAGAGATATGTTTGGTTGCGTTGAGTGTCGCGCAGAGGAGTGAGAACACAACTTTAAGAGGCGTTGAGTAAATAGGCGGAGAGTTTGAGTGACTCGCGTTAAGATTAATTTTTCGTTGAAGGCTTTCCCCTCTTCTGTTTTCCCTCCCAAGCAGGGAGGCCTCTTAGTGAATGCCTGCTTGCTGGAAGAAAGAGGAACCCCCGGCTAAGAGGTCAGGGAAGCCACACGAGTTAGGAGGGAGGACTGGGTAGTCAGAGGAAGGGAATTTTGACTTGAGTGATTATGCTGAGACAGACTGACAAGCGCTGCTCCACGAAAACACCGTGATCTCCAACACTATTCGATTTTCCTCAAGCTATTGCACTCAGGCAAACCACAATTTGATGAGGTTACACAACTGCAGTTTTTGACCACATTTTGAAGCCATAGATACTATTTGGATTCCTTAAAAAAAGAAGAAGAAAATCTGTTTCGTCTTTTCATATCTGCATTCCTCTCATTGATGAGGTGTTCCAGTGGCTGTTCGTCTTTGCTCGATCCAGAACACTAAAAAGAACCTGGAAACACAGATCGCTATGCAGAAAGAAAACACCATCGTACCACACGGTTACACCCACGCTTTCCAAAGAATGTAATGGATGTGTTCCCAAAGGGGGAAAAAGTTGAAATTGCCAGGCAAAGTACAGACGAACTGCCCATTATGAGGGATTTCCCAAAACAGCCATGTGAAGTTGGACGTATGGGAGGGGCTGGTATGGAAAAAGGAGGAAAAGGAGTGTGTTTTAATCCTGTCAGGGAAAAAAAAGCAGGACGGGCCAAAAGGTTTCCCATAAATGTTAATGAAGGGCTTTCCCAGAAAGGTTTTTTTTTTTTTTTCCTCTTTTTGAGCTTGAAACAAGAGGTCAGGTGCTAATGTTAACCAGCAGGGTTATATCCTTAGACCTGTTTTTTACAAAAGTATAATAGCAGAAGACCATCAATAACTTACCATACTGTTTGGATTTAAGAGTGACATAACTAACTTTACATGATGTTAAAGAAATCGAGGAAGGAAGCCTCATAGAACAGGCAAGCAGACAAATCTGAGAAAAGCCAAGATACAATGGCTGCATCATCTTATACCTTGAGAGAGGATATCAATCGTTGCATATTGGTAAACTTCTGTAACATCTGCAGGCAACTGTTGCTATGGTTGAACTATGGGAAGCTACAGTGGATATTGGGAAGGTTTGTTGAACACTATGATTGTTGTACATACGCTAAAATGTTTCCCTATGACTATTCCACAATGGATGCATGTCATCATGGTGTTGTTGGAATCTTTATTGTTCATGGTCTTCTTTTAATGTGGTGACACAGTTTTGTTGCCTGCGATGGCCCGACCCAGATCTGACTCATTCATTACTCTTTTTTTCCAGAATCAACAGCCCCTTGTGAAGTTAATTTAAGAGCAATTAAGCATGTTACTAAAATGCTAACCCAGAGTAGCAGAAGCAGCTTTGACTAGTTCCAACACACCACAGATCATTGTTATGTCTTCTAAAGGTCCTGCAGTCCAAATAAAGGAAATCACTGATGTGGTGAGGAGCCTATTAAATACCTTAAGTGACACAGACACACACACACACACACACAGGCGCCTGTGGATTGAACGAGTCTGACGAGGCTTTTAAATGAATGATGGTTCAAACTGAAATTTACTGTTCTACTCTGAGACACACATAATTGTGATTGTGTAAAAACCAAATTGGAAGATGCGCTGAGGTCGTATAAAGATGATTGGGCAACTAATGTGTCACGCCTATGACAACGCATACTAGTGACTTCAGCCGTGATAAATGATAAAAATATACAAACCACATGTTGCTCCCTGCTCAGTAGTACAGAGTACAAAGGAAGGATGGTAGTGTGTCATTCCAGAATATTTTGACTTTGAGATGTCGGTAAAGACATAAAAAGCAAAATGGCTCAAAGTGAGACTTGATCGCTAAAATGAAGGGTGCATTTACCAGCTTATCATCCTGACATTGAGAAACAGCAAATGCAACTGAACTCAAAAACTATTAAACATGTATTCAAGGTGTGGGATTATGGTAAAACCTGTGTAAAAATTGGACCAATAAAGTACAATAAAGTAGCACACGATTTCATCTAAGTGTCAGTGTTTAATAACTATGTTCATTTTAGATTCTGCAGCTAGTGACAGGTAATAGTAATGATCTGGTAATGACCAGACAAGAGGGAAAGGTGATTCTAGAAATAGATTTTTTCTAAGTTGATTATGTTAATCAGTTCAGTGAGACTGCAGCACACCTCCCAAGTTTTAGTTACTTAGTAACAACAGACGCAACAGAGGCACAACCCAACAAGTGCTTGGTCGAAGACGTCTCAGAATGTTTTTCACTTGTTTTTAGACACTAATATCCTATAGCTATTCACCAGCAAATGTGCCAGTTCTATCCTGTTACTATCCTACTAATCCTGTTATTCCTCTACTTAGCCACCACAGCTAACCAGTCTAACCAAGTCTCTGGCCCTCTGCTTCTGTGTTCCTGTCCAGCAGACAGGTCTGTCCAGCTATGGCTTTGAAGCTCCACATGTAACCCATGTGTGTGTGTGTGTGTGTGTGTGTGTGTGTGTAACTGTGAGGGCCACAGACGCCTCCCTCCTCTGCCTTGCACTGCCGAGGTCTGTGCTCACAAGGCCACAGAGCTCGCCTCTTACCCCTGGGCCTCCATGCAAAAACATTACCAGTGCCGCGGAAAAACGAGACAGACTGTAATGGAAACGACACACTTTCCAGACACTTGAGGGAATAGCAAACATCTTCGCCTGAACCCCATCAAAAAAACCACACACGCTACCAAACCTGTCCCCCAAACCTGTCCCCCCAACCCCCCACCACCACCACTTCCGTTTGTCTGAACAGCGGACATCTTGTCTTTCAGGAAACAAGGGGGCACATTTATAATGATTAAAATACATGTGAGAGGACTTGTTAAATAGATAACCAAAACTGTGAAACATCAAATTCATACAGGACTTACTTCAGTTTGTGTGTTACTTTTGTGATTCAGGGAAATCGTGTGATATTCATTCGATCTCACAGTATCTGGAACTGATATTGATGTAACTGCATTGTAACTGTAAGCTGCAAGGGAGAACAATAATAACTTGTTTATTAATAGTTCAGATGAATAAGCGAAAATGATGCATTCTTTGGTAAAATTGTATTGCTGAGGTAAGTTTCGATTGAAAAGGCCTGAAGATATATGGCTTTAGCTTCCTAAAATAACAGAATTTACTTACTAATAATATGTGTTTTACATGCCGATATGGTACAAATTATTATTTTTTCCTGGGAAGCAGATTTAGACGAAATCCACTTTAACCCACAACTGATTTTGGGGTTAAACTGGGACACAATCTGCATTTAATACAGAGTAAGAGGAGTAGATTTTTTAACGTGTCCACATGTTGAAGTCCTTGCATCTGCTATAGGTAGATCACAGATAGAAGTGTGAAAAGTGTCTTCACCTCCTCCATGTTTGATTTCACCCTGATAGAAATGGGTCACATTTCAACCTCACCCCACCCCTCTCCATCAGCCGCCTTCCATCTGATAACATATAGCACTGTTCAGAAGCTCTTCAACCTCGCCATTCTTCACATTCCCAAGATTCTGGATGGTGTGACCTCATTGGATGAGCAAAGCCAGGAGGAAAATAGCCCCCGGTTGAGCCTTTGCTTCAACACGGAAACTTAAGCTAACAAAGAATGCATGACTATGTGCAAACTTGACTGTGGCAGCACTTATGAGTGAAAACACCATATTTAGTTTTTTTCTTTTTTTTTTTTAAAGGTGTCAAATGTGAGTATATGTGCCACTGTATAGTTTGACCTTATATGAGTACACTGCATCTATCTGTACCTTCAATTGCATCAGACTGACGTAGGAAATGTACCAGGTAAAACCTAAAATCCTGAAAAAAAAAAAAAAAAAGGTACACACTTTACATTCAGGCAAGTTCAAGTTGCTTTAATCAATGGCTTCATTTGATCGCATCACACCCAGAATCTAAAAATGTCACTATCATCACTGTGCATAGTGGAGAGAGACAGGAAACGTGGGATCCAGAAACAAGCGCTCGCCAATTTGGGCAACTGAGCCCATGTGACATCCAGCCCAAACAATCTGCTATCATGTTGCCCCAAAGACTTTTTTTTTTTCTCTTTGGTACACATTGCTGCAGTTGTGCACCAGTGACTATAGTTGTCTTTTTGAATTTACGATGTGCTTATTTCCTGGAAACTGCAGATTGAAGTGGGAGGAACAGGGTGCTGAGAAGAAGGTGATGGAGGAGGATGAAGAGGAGGTAGCAGAAGAAGTTGTGTGGAAAGCAATTATATGGCTCTATGCCTCATGGAATGTTCTTGGAATACAAAGTGAGGTAGGATTGCTAATCAAGCTGAGTGTGTGTCCCTGTATGTATGTGTGAGTGAGTACATAGGTCTTTGGGCCTCTCACTGGAGCACATAATTAAGAACTGGTGATAAAAAAGAGGAGAAGGGGGCATTGTGGAATAGCTGAGTGAGTTGCTATTTCTAGTAGGGTTTATTGAATGACTGTATGTGGACGTGATTAACTGCATAGCTGGGAGCTCAGGTATGCACTGACACACACACACACACTTGCATGTTTTGGCAACACATGTGAAAGTAAAAAAAAAGATCAATACTTGATCAAATTCATACCAAAATCTATGAATTTTATGAACACATAAAACGTCACTTTGCCTAAAGACTTCAGCTGAAACCACACATTTGGAACAATCAGCACATCAGGTCAAACGAAAAAAAAAAAAAAAAAGGAAAGCTGTGTATTCTCACATCCAGAGCTCTGAAAACATTCATTTATTCAGGCTCTGCTGAATCATTTACCAAAACTGAGGTGGAAAAAAAATATATAAGCACAGAGTCTGGCTTTTACGTAATGCCAACAGCCAGTCAGTCGGAACCACAGGATGCATACAGGGGAGCGGAGAAAAACAAACATTGAAAGATGTCCTTTCTGCATACTTGATGTTTTTCCCAGCCGCAAATACCAACGTTTGCCCAGGACGCTGCAGAACAGATTCACTCTTAACCGACCTGAGATTTTACCTTATATGGGTTAAAATACTCTGGGCCTTAAGTTGTGTGTATACATGTGTACGTGCCTGTCCGTGCGTAGGCGTCGTGGAAGAACAAGGTAAAGGTTTTGGGGATAATATTTTGCACAGCTGCAGAGACTTTGTTATCATGGAGTTGTTGTCTCTCCCACCATCAGCGGTGGTTTAGAAGAGCTTAAAGCAGATGGAGAGAAAAATTCCACAGTTACCACTTGATCTAACATTGTTTCATTCCTCCGGTTCATGCCAGTCTCTCTTACTTACACACACACACACACACTCACACCCTCCTGGTGGTATGTCTGAACTGGAACATCGTTGGAATTCTAGCAACCTCCGATCCAAAGCCTCTCTTCCTCTCCAGTTCTTGAAGATTCTGCAAAATTAAAGCTAAAACAGCACCGCAGTCTGCTTCACCAGCACAGCAGGAAAACTGTCATTACAACGTGTTTAACTGTCTGATCGACATTGTGCATTGTTCTTTTTGTCTATTTGTAGTCAGTATAGATTGCTCTTTTTACAAAAAAAAAACACAAAATAAAAGAAAAAATGCCTCATTGTTGTCATAAGCTTGCCACAGATGTCACATGGTGACATGATGTTTAGTTTCATCCGGTTTGAATCCTGCTTCGAGCAGAGTCTTCTCTGTGAGTTTCTGTGTTCTGCTTGTGTGTGCATGAGCTCTCTCCAACAGTCCGGAGACGTCCAGGTTAGTGGTTTGGTGAACAGGAAACTCTGAATTTACAGTAGAGGTGAGTGTGAGAGTGAATGGTCGTTTGTCTCTTGTTGCTTGGCTTCAGCTGTTGTGAGTAAATAAAATTGTCCAGAAAAGGACACATGACTAATGCCCCTCTATTACCACTATAATCAGACAAAAGCTACAGTTACACAGCGATTACAGTGCAACTCACTGACCATGGTGGGTGATTTCACAAGATACAAGACATTACTATCACAACGTCTATATTAGAGCACATTCATTCCTGATTGAACTGTTGTCATTTATACTTGTCCGTTTGTCTTTTTTTGTACAGCACTTGAACAGAGGTCTTTTAAAAAAAAGAAAAGTGCTATAAACATGAACTTTAACTACATTTTTACTTCACAATATCACAATAAACACTACAACTATGGACCTGTAACTGGGATTTTCTCACATCATAACTGTGATATGTTTCCAATTAAAGAAGCAAAACAATAATTCATAGACGCAAATGCTGTGGTTGAAGAATATAATATACTCTATGCCTCTGCCATATACTGTAGATCTGTAGAGTCATTTAGAGTCCTGATAAGCTTTTAATGTGATGACTTGACAGCAACAAAGTTAATATTCTACGTGTGACAGCATAAGTCACAATATAAACTTAAATAAATAAAGGTTCATTAAATAATATATGGTCAAGTCAATATATTATATATATAATTAACTGGTTAAAGTTAATAATTATCAATATCGACGTCATTTCTTTAGCGTTATCAGCCTTCACTATCGTTATCGCCTCAGTTCTATTACACATTTCAATTTTACAGCTGTTTCGTCGTTTTGATCTTTTCTTTAAAGCGACACAATGCAGGATTTCACCCTTCAGATAATGTCTCCACGATTATTTTGATGGTTCATCAGCTGCATCGCCTGTACTGGCACTATATTCTACTTGACTGCATACGTCACTGTCAGATGAATCGGATCCTGTATCTAAGGAAGTTGACTGAAGTGAAGCAACAGCATACCATATATAATTGTAGCAGTAGCTGCACCGATGAAGTTGACCTCTGAATAAACATGACACATGGATAAGCGACCTACAGTGTGCTCATTATGTCAAGCATGCGTTGGCAGAGCATGCCCGACATTCTGCCTTACAGGGACAAGGCCACACAGTTCAACCCCCGAGGTCAAGAGGACACATGCGGCAGAGTTCACAGAGACAGCGCACGCTCACTCAGCCATGCGTGCACATAATCAGGCATGCGTGCATGTGCAGGCTAAATCAGCCCTTAACTGTCTAATAAACAGCTGCCGAGGCACCGGAGTGCTGCACTCGTGCCAAGAGTAAGAGTCACCGCTCACTTTGGGATGTGCGCGCCATGACAAATATCTTTGTGAGAGCCGAACAAACGCTGGGCATGTCGGGTCCACAGCTATGTTTGGCCTCCTGCAAGCAGGGCATTCAGTCATTGGACGGAACAGGATCTCCATATATGGTGTCGAACACTTGGCACACTTTCTGTGAGCACTCAGCTCACAATGACATCAACAGACAGACTGGACCCCAGTCATTCATTCAGAACGACGAATGCAGAGAGCAGAGCAACGGCTGTCACAGAGACACATGAGAGAGACAACTTCATTCACACAGTGAGAATATTTAAAGTCATCATAGCCACTGAACCAATGACATGTCATGTAATATGATCTCCAAACCTGATGATCACCTAAAAGCTACAAAGAGAGACACGCAATATTGTCATCATGTACCCATGTAACACAGTTACTTAGCTGTTATATTATGTTACGTTCATACATGAAAACTAATCAAGTCATCCTCAAATAATCCTAAATAAAGTCATCCTAAATATTCCCAAATAAAGAAACTAATAAAAGCAGCTACATTGTGTAGTGAGACATCTGTGAGGCAAACATGGAGACATGCAGCAACAACAACAACAACAACAACAGCAAAAAAAACCATTATGAGTCATGATAGGTCAGAAAAATGGCGCAATGTGCGAAACTACACACACACACACACACACACACACACACACACACACACACACACACACACACACGCATTTCCCGGCAAATTGATCATAGCGTCTTCTGGAAGCGAAGATGTAAAAGTGGTGTATAATGCGCTGTATAACTGTGTGTGTGTGTACAGTGAGTGAGTGAATGAATGAATGAATTAATAAACTAACTACCAACAAGGTTCACCTTGATAAATTCAGACAGTGGTTTATGACATCAACTACTCCCCCCACACCCTCTTTGATGGCTCAATAAATCAGCTTTACAGACGAGAGCATGAAAACAAATCACACAACTGGCAATTTGACATCTGAGGCAAAACCTTACATTTAAAACAAATTAAAGTTAAAAAAAAAAAGAAAAAGTGATGACCTCAAGTGCAGGAGGAACAGATTTGGTGGAAAAAAGAGTATGGGATGTCTCGGACTGGGGGCGGGGAGTTCTCCATTCATAAAAGAGACCGTAGATGAACTTCTGTTCTGAGTTAATGGCCTGCGTATGACCAGCTCTATCCCTTTCGCTATAAGCATTGGAAATGAAGACCAAATGTTTCCATGATCAAAAAGGGAAAAGATCTGACAGAACCAATCTATTTCTACATCATAGCAAGACTTTTCCAAATCCCTTAAACTTTGTTATGATTTCCTACTCAATGTTTTTAGAAGTCCGCCCCCCCCCCCTAAAAAAAAAAAGCTGATGGCTCTCATGTTGTTATCACCAGATGATGTCATGGACCCAGTCTGTGAGGATTATGCAAATGGTGGGCAATTTGAACTGAGTATTAGCCAAAGGAAAATGTGGATTCCTCTGACAACCTTTGGGAAAAATGACCAGGAATTTGGCCTCACAATAATCTCTTCCTTCTTTTGGAGGACGTTTTGGCCCCGGTGCCGAATTGTTTCACTGTAAATGCTCAGCCTTGTCCTTGTATTTCCTCTAACACAAGGAAAATTCCTCCTTGAGGCGGCAGGAAATAAGCAAAATAAGTGAGTTTGGGACAATGGAAGGGTATGCATGCAGAACGCCACTGTGTGTCAGAACAATTAGTTCGAGGCACTCTGTGTCTTATGTTCCATTAGTCACTGTGTACTCGGATGGAAATCGCAATTGAGGCGGAAGAATGCGACAGTTTCATTAAGTGATTCCACTTCCAGTACGTATCAACTTAAATAAACTCAGGACAGAACAGCAGACGACGTGAGTGAGTGATCAAATATGGAATTGTCTGACCAACACAAAGAATGCCATCTTTTGTTTTTCGATGGAACACACACATATTTCACATTCCTGATGATTAATCTTGGCCCATTGCATCGTCATTAAGTGGCTGTTAGATAAGTCACTTCATCCTCTTCCTCTTCTGATTCACTGCGATGGGCTCCATATATGGTTTCTTCTCTCCCTCAAGTCGGGGGTTAAGTCTGACTGTTAGACCTCTGACTTACTGAAGAGTTGTGCAAATAAAATTTAAATAGTGTTCAAGCTCCATTCTGTTCTCAGAGATCATCAATTTTTTGCTTATTTTAACTGTAAAAGGGCCAGAAAATATCCTGTGACTAAGTGCTTTTGCCCATTTCTCCAGAAAAACTTTCAATATCTGGCAGTTATTTACAATGTACTACATGTTAAAGTAGTGTATTAATAATTTATAATGAAGAAAAAACAAAAAGTTTAATTTAAAAAAAAAAAACAAAAAACACTGCAGTTTTTTAACACTCAAATTTTACATGTTAAATTTGAAAATTAAACGGTATAAAACATGTTTAAAATAACATTTGTTTGAGTTTTCGTCTCAATGTCCAAAAACAGGCCAAAAAAATGGAAACTATGTACATGCATTTTTCCAACTCTTTCCTTTCTGGTGACAAAGGTGCTGATTCTCCGGCTTCCTGCAACAGCGCGAGTGAAATTACCTCAATAACCACGTTTGCTTTGAATTGCAACTTCTCAGCTTTCAGAAACCACTGGAATTTTTCCGATAGCACAAACCATCGCGTAATTACGGTAATGCTACATGAACTTGCGCAAACGTGTCGTCTGTGATACACTCGGTGTTAAAAGGGAAAAAACATTAACAAAACAAACACACATAAAATCTATACTGTAGGGTTTTTTTTTGGAGGTTTATATGTTCTATCACTTCTACAGAAACCATACAGTGAGATATATTAAACTCTTTGTTCAAAAGAGCGAAAAAAAGGTCAGGGGTCACCGACCTTAACGATCACGGGAACAACAGGTGTCTTTCTATCCATTCCTAACATATGACTCTGTATGATGAGGCCACAGATACGACACTGAGTCATGATCCATACTGGCACCAGAGCCTTTCATGGTCATCCTGTCCATGTATGCGTCTACCGGCCACGATGACTAGTACCAAGCAGGCGACGGTCGAGAGCTCTGTGACAACATTCCCGAGGAGACTGCGATGCCGTGGCAACCGCGGCGTGAGAACCCCTGTGAGCCGGATGTGTTACGTTTACACCTGTTTGCGTGTTTATCTGTAACGCAGCCAACACGAGGACAAGAGTGGTAATAGATACGGATCTGACATGTGGTTCAAAAACACAAAACACAAGGATTCAATAAGTAAGTCAATAGAGTCGTTCTAATATAAGGGGGCGTATTGTGCTTTATGCGTCATATGTTACGTGGCCAATGTTCTGAATAAAATGGTTGTTTATCTGAATGTGATGACTGGGAGCCAAAAACTCACTTTCAACTACTTTCATAAACTGCCTTAAAGCTGCAGTGCGTAACTGCTGGGGATTTGTGTTGTTGATGTTATAATTACTATTATGAAAGGTTTGTTTATCCTGTCAAAATGGTGGACAACCAGGTTTTTTTTTGAGCAGTAGTTGTCTCCGTCTGTCCAAGCGCCACAGCTTACTCTCCCGATTCACTAATATTTAGTGCAGTAACAAGCATGCAAGTCTCACAAGTAAGACTTTTTATCTCATAATTTCGACTATATCTCATAATTTCAACTTTATATCTCATAATTGACTTTTTAGCTCATAATTTAGACTTTTATCTCATAATTATAACTTTTTATCTCATAATTTCAACTTTTATCTCATAATTATAACTTTTCATCTCATCATTTTGACTTTTTAACTCACAATTTGGACTTTTTAGCTCATAATTTTGACTTTTTAGCTCATAATTTCAACTTTTTATCACATAAATATGACTTCTTTTTTTTTCCTGGTGGAAATGGGCTTCCATATGCAAGTCATTGACAATGCAGGACACACACCCTTCATTCTTATTTTTTGCTCAATAAAATTCAATAATATGAAGGCAACTCACGGTCTAATGGAAAGGGAACTTGGCGTGACTTTAACCGGAGGGTTGCTGGTTTGTATCCCAGAGTACTCCAAGGCCTGGATAAATGTGAGAGTTGCATCAGGAACTGTCAAATCAAATATGCAGATCATTGAAAATGTTGGGTAATACACTGTGGCGACCCCCAGAGAGGAAGAAGCCAAAGAAAAAAAAAAATAAGTTGACCAAATAATTATATCCATAAACCCAAACACTCAGGAAACCAATATGAGGTCAAAGATTTCTTAGAAATCCATCATTGGACAACTGCGTAGATGAAACAATGCGTGGAAAGTTTTGTTCTGAAGTGCACGGCCTTAGTAATTTATGTTTGAATAACAGACATCTCAGTATATGGTGGAATAACCATCCATTAAATCTTTCCATTTAATGAAAACTCGGTGCAGATTTACCGTGGTCACTTTGTTCTCGGAGACGTAGTGTGTAGTTTCGCCCGCTGTCATTATGTAATGCGACTCTGCCTTGATGCAATATGCACCCGAGGAGTCAAAAGCAATCAAGTCTCAGTCCATAATGTGCAATTGTGCATTTAATTGTAGTTTAGGATTTCTGTAGTTTCTCCAACTTTCCCATCTGTCTGCATGTGATTTCCCCGTGTATGAGCTATTACAATAACACAAATGTCACAGCTAAAAAAATATTGTTTATTTTTAATTTATTTTTAAAGAAAAAAAAAATTAACAATGTGGGGATCAATATAGACACATAGACTGAATTGTCAAGAATGCGGCAATAACAACAATAATAATAATAATAATACTAATAATAATAATTATGATGACATCTGTAAAACAGTCGTTTTTTATCCAAACAGCAGACAGCGTCAACCAAACACAAGTCTTTCAACTGAAGGTGTCATTATTTTTTTGTAAACCTTGAATATGATCATATAAAAGCAGACATGCTGTCAGAGGATTGGAATGTGAAATGGAGCACAGTGGGAATGTCTCACTGGCTCTCTCTATGTGTATGTGTGTGTGTGTGTGTGTGTGTGATTCTCAGGTCTGGCACTGGACAGGTGTACTTCATGAGATAGAACAATTCCTGTTATTGCCCCAGACAGCCCTGTATTAGCGTCTTGTACCCGTCCGGTCACAGGTAAACAGGTAGGAGGAAAATACCCATCAATCACCGCGCACTCAGACCTGAGTCATAGCAATTTCACATGCGCACAAAAAAAAAAAAAAAAAAAGGACAATCAACACAAAGAGCAGTGTGTATTTTTGGAGGATAAATCCTATTTTTCCAGGCATGTTTCTGTCATTATCATTCCTGGAGTAGCTCATGTTTGAAGTCAGTGGGCCATAGAACAGCACAGCACTACGAGGAGATGATGGGGAAAGCAGGTGCTGTGATTGGGGCCTGTGCTCATGCTACAGAGGGAGAAAGAGAGAGACAGAGTAAACAGAGAGGAGGGAGCAGGAAAACGACGAATGACAGTGAGACAGTTTCTGACCTTAATTCCCTGACTGGACCCCAAATCCCTGTGATTAGACTTTGCCTGATGAGTTAGTTTTGTCCAACACAACCCTGCTGTCGTGACCGCTGGAGCTGTGTTTATGTCTAATATAGAGTTTCTATTAAAATGTATCAAATTGAATATGAATTTTGCGTCATATGTATCATCCAACGCTCTAATATTTATTGCAAAAGATCAGCGGCAGGTGGTCAAGTCAACTTTATTTCTAATGCGTGTTTAAAAACAACTGGTGCAAATTAGGACTAATTCATTGCACGTCACAAAAAAGTGTTTTTAACATGAAATTTTGAATGAAGTTTTGAATTTACCTCAAAATAACTATAAATTACTGTATAATGTATATATTTTTAGTCACACTGCGTGTTTAAACCAGGAATTCCACTGAAAGCCTATGTTCTATTTTTGCTGGATGACAGGGCGGGACAGGAAGTCATACACCAATACAACAATAAAAGCGTTATTTTCAGAATAAAACTCAACAGGTAATAATACTTTGGTTTAGATTTTTTGGATTTTGCAATCAAAAAATATAATTGACTTGAACACCCAAAAAGTATCTGAAAGCACTTTAGAGTTTAGCACTTCAAGGTCTCCAACTACTTTGAAAAGAAAAAAATAAGAGTAAATGTGAAGTGGCATACTGTATTTAGGTTGTAATTAAGCACTTTTAACACTTAATATAAAATGTCTCCAGCTTTCCACAGATACGTTAGTATGATTAAAAAGACATAGTGAGCATAACATGTGAGGTGAGTGCTCATCAGCTGAGCTCGTGTTTATTATTGCTGCTCACTGTTTGTGTCTGCAGCACACGAAGAGACTAAGTGAGGACAGAGGGTGTGAGGAAGTCCAAAGGAACACTGGGAGAGAGTGAAGGCAAACTGGGAATGAGAGGGTGACGATGATTTGGGCATTGACTGATACACTGATACATGAGCACAGCAGGGGGCAGGCTATTTAAAGAAGATGACAGCATGCAACACACGTCAGAGGCTACAGGTCACATGACAGGACCTTGCGGAAATGCACCTTATGTGTTCATGAATGTTAATGTTTACTTATATATAGCACGTGATAATGTCTTCAGCCACTACACCATTAGATTTGTTATAATGCCACTAAAGTGTAAGTGTAAAATACTATTTCACGACGAAAAATATCTGCTATGAATAAGGTCTGTTACTCAACACTGACATTACCAATAGATAACATGGGTTCAATCGGCAACAGATGGAAATACAGATTTTAGCCTGTGGGTAGAGAATTTAGAAAGCTAGAAAGCAATAAAAATCTGTGAACATGTAGTTAAAGATATTGTAGAGCCTTTTCATAAGTGGCTAAAAGTTCCTCCTGGTCTCCATGTTATCAGTAAGTGTCTGGGTCCCAGACTAGTTCAACAAATTGGCGGCACACTTGGCAAAAGTCAGTGTTGATAATATATCACTACCTCATACAACCACACTTTAAAAACCTTACATTTAAGCCCAAAGTAAAGTTATTTCACCTTAAGAAGGAAACACTGCAGCATAACTGCAATGACAGGACATTATCCTCACTATGAATGTATCTCTCAGCAGTCAGAGGATCAAATTTATTAATACTTGAGTGAATAAGAGGATTATTTACAATCCCCGAGTGAAAACACCTCAATTACTGAAATCGTCAGATTGAGCTGGTTTTCCTGGCGCCAAAGCTATTCACGTTAACGTTTTAACTCTCCCGACTATTCATCGTGGATTTGCAAATTGAATACTCTGATGGGGCAGAGTCACATTTGGGGTTTTAAATCACGTTGTGATGAAAAGAAACCTGGCACATGAAAAACTCTGAAGAGGCTTGAAACGGGAAGAATGGAGCTGCAACTCTGATGTTTCATAGCTGAAAAAGAATATTCACAATACTGTGTGATATCAGCCCCGCTACAGCAAAATCCTTATTTTAACAAATTCATTGTTAAAATGCCTTCATTTATTTTATCTTATACGTACAACAAAGGCCCTGCGACCCTCATGTAGAGGATACAGTGGTAGAAGATGGCTGGAAGCTGGAAGCTGGAAGTTGTTAGTTTGTCAACTATGATGCAGGGCTGCAACTTGATTACTAAATTAATCATCAACTATTATGAGTGATTTTTCAGCTTCTTAAAGGTGAATATTTTATGGTTTCGATGCTCCAAATAATAGATAAATCTTGGCTTGTGGACAAAACAAAGACATTTGAGAACATTTCCAGGTTCGGTAAACACTGATCAATATTTTCAGACATTTATGGAACAAACAAGAACTCGATTATTCGAGAAAATAATGAGCAGATTGAATTGAAAATGAAAATAATCATTAGTTGCAGCTCTACTATGATGTAATACTAATTTATGAACTATGAGAACACCTTTTCAGACCACTATTCTATATTAATATCTGATGTGACCTATTGTTTTGGTTATATATCTTAACTAAAATCCAAATTTTCCAATATTTATCTCCAAGTTAGTTACATAGTTCCACGATCGCTCCACCTCCCCTGTTGATGTGACACAGGCAGATCTAATGCGGCAGCTGACATGAGCAGCAGGGGGGATCACTGAGGTCCCTGGATAGCCCCAGTTCCGAAAGTCAACGATCAGATAAACCACTAATTGGGTTTACAGAGTAGTTATGCGTACTTGTCCCAAAAAGCAGCACCAACAACAGCTGACCTGACATGCCTGGTTGCAAAAGGTCAATCAATAACAGCACGGAGCATCACAGACCAGCGATGAGTGGGGAATGTGCTCTGTGTTATGACTAGACTGTGAGAACAGCCCTCAGCCAACAGGAAACAGATCACGAGTTTGGTTCCCAGTTGCATGCTGAGTCACACCCACCTGAGTGTGAGTGTGTGTGTGTGTGTGTGTGTCTGGAGAGGATGTCTGTGTGTACCGCTTAGAATTTTAGGTGTATGAGATAAGACTTTGAGGATGTGTGTGCGCTGTCCGTAGATTCTTGTTGTTCAGTCTGTTTTCTTACTCAGTTGTGTTTATGTGTCTGTCTGGCTCTGGATGCACGTGTGTATTTATCTGTAAGCTCCTCTCTGTGTGAATACGTGTGTGTGTGTGTGTGTGCATTTGGGTCTGTAGGAGGGTGGTCTAAACCACGTGAAGAAGAGGAAGCCAAGGCTCAAGTGTGTCACATTCTCAACATTTCCTTCCAGACTTCTTTACTCAGAAATATAAATATAGTCTTTCCCAAAGCTTGTACAAAGTCAGACTGACGGTGACCCCCCCTCACCCCACGATTTACTGATTTATCATGATTATTGTACAATATGGGAGAACCATGCATCGATGTGCATACGTTGTGGGATGTAAATGGAGTAATTTTATTATTTGCAGGCTACAACTTGAGCTTGATCAATGTACAGATTATCAGCAGGTTACATCAATACTGATGAAAACACAAATCAAATAGTTTCAAGATCTGGTTGTCACCATGATAACAACATCTAAATTCAAATATTATTGTTGTAGCGCCTCCATCAACATTATTAAAACTGTCCTGTGCAACTTTTAAATGTAAACAAATGTCTGTCACATTTAAACCATTGTCAAATAAAGAGAGACGATTGTAAACAGGCTGGAATACGACTGAAAAAGCTCCCACAAACAGCTAATTATCAGTTATTATCTGACAGAAAAAACAGGCAGATCTGATAGTATTGCTTGACAGGCCCTCTGTCAGATGAGGGAAGCAGCACACAAAGCTGTAATGTTCCACCTTTCCTGTCCACGAACACCAAACAGTGGCAGAATAATAACACCATCAATAAGAAAATTGTAGCTTTAAAATGCATCAGTGCTCATTTTTCATTAGTGAGTCTGAGTGAGGACACTGACAACCATGACACGTGACTATGAAGCGTTCCAGATCTGCAGCAGCAACCTTATCTACCATGAGGTCAGTTCAGTTCAAGTAACAGCTGACACATCTTTCTCGTCTTTTCTGTCATGACTGATGATACTGAAAAAAAAAAGGTTTGGCTCAAACAACAACAACTATCTACTTTTTGTTAGTAGAACAAACTGTGTGCTCCATCAATTTCACCTCATGTCTCTCCCTCTGCAGCCTCCCCTTCAAGTCTCAAAATCTGTCTCCTACCCGAGCTCTGAATGCAAGGCGCTGTCTTCCAACCCTCTGTCTCCTAAACAGGCCAAGAGACGGAGGGTTTGGAATAGACTTAGCTCTACATTATTGAGTTATTGTTGTATTTTTGCAGCTGCTGTCGCTGAGTAAACCTCTGCCTTCTGTCTGTGCACAATATCTTATAATATAAGATCCAAAACACGACCTGCACACTCCTCTCGATCACAGTAGCTGTAGACATTGTAGGCATGTAGGCATTTATTTCTAATTGTTCCATCTTAAACAATATGATTTTGTAGCAGACTTGAAAGCAACAGATGCCACCGTTTAAATAAAATCCCTCCTTTTTAACAGTGTCTGACATTTTAGTCCCTCACCAATTTAATATAATTACCTTAGAGCTATAAAACAAGCGTGAGGACGTAGACTATTCTACATCTACATGTACTTTTGTGTGCATTTGACCAAATGTTTCCCATGTCCTTTAACATTTGCAGCCGAGTGCGTCAAAAGGGAAAAGGACCCATTACGGCGGAGGGAAAGATGGTAGATTCTGCCTAATGGCTCTGCCGTTAATGACCCTGGCATCTGCAAGACATTGTGCCATCTCCAAAACATTACTGCAGCTATTTGGCCATCATTCAACCTCTGTAGAGAATTGTGCATCCTGTGATAAGGCAAACAATCACAAGCCCAATTTAGCCTTTCAGAACATATTAGCCTTCCGGCAACCTGCGTCATCACCACCTTTTATGTCATTGACAAATCTCCTCTAACAGTGACTGAGGGTGCTACGACTCGATATCTTATACAACCATACATTTTGTCAGGCTTTGCTTTTTCTAATCCTCTAACATGTCACTGGGCCAAGTATCACGCAATTGACACGTCTGATTTATTGTGTGGTGGACTGACAGAGTTAATTAACAAGATCTTTGGTGATTGATTATTCACTAAAGTTAGCAGTCAAGTAAAAGTGTAAACAAAACAGACACATTCGTTGGTTGCAGCCCCAGTAACCACCAAAATGATTAAGCGTGTCTCTGTAAATTCTTCTGGTGCTATTACAGCACGTTTGACTCCTGTGTTTTTCTTTATTTTACACTCGAGGCTCCAGGAAATTGGTGGTTCTTTCATTGGTTTATTACTCAATGAAATCATGCCTAAAATGTTTAAGATTTCACACATTATTACAAATAATGCTATAGCTGTGGCACATTTAGTGGCTAGTGTTGAGATAACGGGGTGACTTATAAAAGCTGATGCTGGAGATGAGGCTTCCTGTGGTGCTGGTGATGTTCTGATCCGGTCTCCTACCCACTTCCTCTGCTGGTCAACAGGATTCCAGTTCATCACTTTACCTCCTGACCTGACCTGTGATTACGCTTCCACCCAGTGCTTCTTATTACTATAGTGATCTTATGACTAAGCTACAATGGTATGCATAAACACACATGAACTGAGAGGGAGACCCATGCCTTTTTTCTTTTTTCACATTCTGCTATCGAACATTTGCTAAGGGAAAGGCCAGCACAGCGTCAACCAATAGCAAGCGTGGGGTGTATCTATGAACGAAAAAACCTAATTTGTAAGAGATAAACTTACAACCTCGGCATCTGTGTGTGTGTGTGTGTGCGCACACGTGGGAGTCTTTTCTACACCTCCCAGTTTTCCGGAAGTCTGCCGGAGCCTCCTGCGGCTGTGGAGCCTCAGTGGATGAGCTCTTATTGTGGGTTTGCAGCCCCGCAGCAATTAGATGAGTTTATGGTGAGCGCTAAGAAGCGGAGAAGCTTGTCATTCTGTCAGAACCGATTTCCCCAACACTCCAAACACTGACCTCTCTGGGCTGCCAAGGGTGGACAAGGGCCACAGACATGCATTAAAAAAGCTGAGGGAAATGGAACGCTTTTGAGCCCTGCAGTCATTAAATTTTTACTTCCTGTAACTGCATTTTGTTGCTAGGTGATTACAACCAAAACATGCTCGCTGGCAACGATTGGGATTTGATGCCTGGCAATGTAAAAAGTTATTCTTCATCCAGTAAATGGGGAACTGATGGGGACTTGCAGATTCTGTGTTACGTTTATGTAGAAATATGTATTCACAGAAGCTCAGTGGAGCACCTGGGTTTCCTTAGGGCTTCTGCTCAAATCAAACAATTCTTAAAATAAAAAAAAAGTTGTATTTTACGGTGCCGCGCGCACTTTTCAATGAACGTGAGCCAATTGTTCCAAAGAAAAACCGCCAACCGCGAGCCTCGAGCAACATTTTTTATCATAACATTTTATCAGGGAGTCTGCATAAACACACGACTTCAAACAGACAATACTGAACATGACAGACAGGTATTCGACACCAGCAAGTGAATTGCAAGCCAGTGAAGATACATTATAATGAGTGAAAGCACTAGCATAACATTCCCTACATGAATGAAAAAAAAGAAAAATCTATGTTGCACCTCCCCGTGCAGTCCCATGAGTGTTTCCCAACACTGTTGAGGTCTTTTTTCCAACAGCAGTGCCAACAAAATACTTCATCTGCTCCACCTTTTAGGCCTGTGTATCCTCCCGAGTCTGTGAACGAGATTCACCTCTTTACCGAAGCGCAGGCTGGAAAACTAAATAAACACAGCCACACAATGGAAAGCGGGGGTCTTATGTAACGAACACCAGTCATGCTGTTACCTCAAAGTAACCATTTTCACGCCTCTGAACTTCAATACCCCACACACACACACACTGTATATACAACATCCACCTGCTGTGTAACATGTGATGTTTATCCATCTATGGGAGTGAAGCTCAATTGTCTGTTTTCATAAAACGAAACATATAAACACCACGACCAATCTTTTTTTTTAAAGTTAACCACACAGATGTGAGGTAAGAGGTTCATTACAAAAACCAGGTGTTTACTGACATAACTTATACACGCTGTATTGATGTATATGGCAATTTGTGGAGCGTGATACTATAAGTGCCCTTATCCAGTGCTGCCGGGTTTTCACTGGGATGCACAGCCAGGCATATTCATGAGTCACGGTCTGCAGCTAAAAGGATCAATATCGGAGACTAAATTGATACAGATTATACAATTTGCTTCAGAGAATTCAATAAACATTAAACATGACTGTTGAGGAGCAGCTGAGCAGCACAGTTCCCATCATTTATCATTATCTCGTAAACAACCCTGACTGCTGTACGCTAAGACGTCAACATGAAAAAAAACAATTGGCAGAAAAAGTCTCTCTTTGACTTTGACAGACTTCCCTCAAAAGTGACGTCTAAGTCTGGACCTCATTTATCATCTGCTTTGTTACTTAGAAAAATGTCTCTTCAGGAAAATAATGGTGGAAAAGTCAACAGTGAATAATTGAATGAATAGGACCATTTCATACTCTTTATTTGACATAATGGAAGACGAAAGATATTAATAAGTTCTGAGTCCTCCGGCTAGTGACAGTGGAAAATAATTGAATGTCTGTGTGAGAGAGAGTGTGAAAAGAAGACTAGTGAACGAGCTGTTTAGCCCATAAAAGCAACATACACTTTAAGATAGAAGCTAGATAGAAGACAGATGCGTGTTGTGTTAGTGTTACGTGTCTTTAAGTGCTTTTTAAAGCTGCAAAGTGTAATTTTGGAGATTATTTCTATGTTATTATTCTGCATCTGTTTATTCTGCATCTGATAATGGATTCTATAAACTGTTGCTCGGTGCTTCTTTAAATGTTCAGTCAAAATGTACTGGGTATCATTTAAAACATTGGAATACCAGCCAGTCCTGCTTTACTAGCGCAATGCTGCTGTTGCCTCCATTTGTCCTGATATTAAACACATCATTTCCTGTGTGCAGCATGGAAATGTCGCCGTTTCCATCATGGTGCAGTTCGGTTTGGTATAGTATGATACGGTTTGGAACGGTAAAGCTAGTGCCCGATCGCCGTGTCAGCGATAACAAACAATGACATCGAACGCATCACAACAGACAGCTCGTTTTTTCTCAGCTCGGTTTGTGGCTGTTGACGTCAAGCTCTGTGGGCGAAGAAGACGAAGAAACACTGGTCACAAGGGAGTGACGCTTTCCTGTCACCCAATCAGCTGACTGTCTTGGGTCTAGCTCCACCTATATGTCCTGAACCGTTCAGAACAGAACACGCCATAATGGACACTTATTGATACTTAAAAGTTGCACACTACCTCTATTATACTGTTAGTCTACACTGTAAATTCACAGTAGAGATTTCATTAAATGATCCCCTGTCCAAACCTCAAAAACATGCACTTCATGACATCAAGGAAAAAGCAAATTGGCACATTTGAGAGGCTGTAATTAGTAAATAAATCACTTATTTTATTAATCATTTTTTTCCAATCACTGAAGTAGTGTCGTCTCTGCTGTGCGTGACTGGCCGGCAGAGAAGAAGTGTGTGTTTTCAGTATGATCCTTGGCGTGAGAACAGGCGAAGAGCGGACATCACACCACACTGTGACGGCCGAGAGCAGACAGGGAAGGGAACATACACCTCCCTTCCCTTCCCTGCCCAGCCCCGATACCTGCCCTGCCCTGCCCTGCCCTGCCCCTCCCGACCTCTCTCACGTTCTCATGCTCAGGCAGACACAGACGCTTATACACGTGTGAAAACTTACATGGTGCTTCATTTATCGCCAAGGGATATTAAATGTTGTTAATAAGTGATTATTATAATGACCAAGATGCCTCCTTCAGGTCTGAGCATCAGTGAGAGTGAGATAAATATAGTATGACATCAGTGGTGTTGGCAGGACTGTCAGACCCACATTAAGTGGCTGTACTGTAAACCACTCATCATGTGCGCCAACGTGCAGACGTGCAAGTGAATCACCATAATTACCACACATATCAACACGGTGCAAGTTCACCGTTGTGAAGTGACATCGCAAATAAACAAAGCCTTAAGTGTGAAACTTTGAGCAGCAGAATGAGCGGAGAAGACTACGTTAAAGTGAATCAAATGTAGGTTTTTGCTTGTGTCATTTCAACGTGAACTGTCGACAGAGTAACACAGACATTAACGCGACAAGACTAGTTATCAAAATGTGATTATGTGCACTGTGAATAGAAATCCATTCAGATCCGGTATTACTGACGTCTGAGGCTCCTCACTCAACATTTTAAGGTCGCTTGATGTCAGCAGCATAAATACGATATGTAACTGACGCACTACAGTAGCGTGCACACATGCACAAATTACACATCGGTGCTAAAGATGCAGCAGATGAGCACCATCCCCGTCAGCGTCAGCGTCCAGCCTCCTCCTGATGCTCGAAGAACATTGTGGCACCCAGTCGACAAATACTGTCATCCTCACACTGGAAACTCGACACCGGAGGCTCACCTCCCGTATTTACGAATGAATGGATACACACACACACACACACACACACACACACACGGTTGGCACACTGGGTGCTTTTTCTGTAACTACATATGATTGGATCAGGTGTCTACAGCGTTTATGCAAACAAATACTGATGTTTGCAAGAACAAAATCGGGATTTTAACCAGTTAGACTGTACAGATGTGTCTGAATGCAGTGTCTTCCTGGTTTTCAATGAATCAGCCTATTTCTGGTAAGCTGTAAGCCAATGAGATCAGTCAGTGTCTGCAAAGGTTACCAAGTGTTAAGCGACAAATTATGGAATTTAGCAGAGGCTGTGAACTACCAAAAACAAATTTACAAAATTTTTTCGAGCAAAATCTGAACCTTTAACCGCCAATGTGACCGTGAAAAGTCCAACCTCCCCTCAGCAACAGCTCAACGCTTCCTCGGAAGCGAGTCTCTGTACAAATGAAATTCATTCCATGACAAATGTTACTGTGTCTTAGAAAATCATCTAAATCACTGGGTTGATAGTTGGGCTTTAGTTAATCCTACCCCATTCAAAGTGCTCAGTGATCAAAGAGTCCAATAGTGTTGTCCCCTAAGGCAATAAAACCATGTTCGACATTGAAAAAGCACAGCTACAATGGGACAACATGTAATATTATTAAGCAGCTACGAGTCATTAAGTACGTTTGCCAAGATTCAATCGCTGTTAGATTCTATCTGATAGTGAGATGTAGATGAATGTGAGCTTGGCTAATAGCTTCTCTGTGAATAGTATTAGTCAGACTAGATGGTGGAGCATAGACAAACTCTCAGAGAGGCCGGTTCTGTACGATAAACAGCATTTTAGTCATATCACTTATCACCAAAGCCTGATAAGTCGGCCTTCCCAATGAGTTATAGAGCAGAAGTTCATGCACACACATGCTGTGACATGAGAGGTGTGCATCAAAGGCCCCGATGAGTAATGTGATGAGTTAATATGTCAATAAATACAAAAAGAGTAAAAGAAATAGTCGGGAAAACAAGACGGCAACTGGCGGGAGCGGCGTATAAAGTAAAGCGTGCTGCAAAGACAAATCACTTCATGTTTCAGTCACAGGGATAATTCTGAAACAATATTGGCTTTGTGTTGTGGGAGTCGCGCAGATGTGAAAACGAGGCCTTTGTCTGGGCAATGCTCGAGAGGCGTCGAGGAAATATGACTGAGCCTTGCTTTAGCTTGTCCTCCTAGGACGCCGTCCAACAACCAGACATGAAACTGTAACTGTGTGTCAGCCTGCTGCTCATATTAATAAAATGAAAGATAGGAATGGGGTGGGGACATGCATGAGAAGGTTTTTACTGCGTTGAATTTATAACGTCCATGTGCAATTCACTATAGGTCGGTGCTTCGTGTATTTGTTTTTGGCCTTTTTTTTTTGCAGAGACTGTAGATGATTAAAAGAGTGTGAAAGGATGGACTGTTTCAGATGTGTGTTGGAAACTGATGCTGTCTGCGTCGTTGCAGTGTGTCGTCGTGTGACACCAGATCTAATCTTGACATGTAAATACAAAACCGGGGCCCCTTTAAGTACTTTGCAGCAATATTTCCTCATATTCTGTGAGGCAGATTGCTCAGAGATGACCTGAGTGTTACTTTCAACTAGTTAGAAATCC
The DNA here is from genome assembly GCF_958295425.1 of Solea solea. Taxonomy (NCBI): domain Eukaryota; kingdom Metazoa; phylum Chordata; class Actinopteri; order Pleuronectiformes; family Soleidae; genus Solea; species Solea solea. Next base: position 18,006,928 of record NC_081142.1, read on the forward strand.
TTTAACGGTATAGTTTTCATCTCATTGCTTGTGCTCTTTGTTTCCCCTCGTAATGATATAATTGATCATGTGCAATATTTCTTCACTTACTTCACTCTTGATGTACCTCCAGATCACCTGGAGCACTGCTCTGTTTCACACAGACACACCGTGCCAAACCCAGCTTCAACCAATGATACTCGCTACATGATTGTTCACAATCACATTTTAGTTCCAGCTAAGATGAGCTCATTGGGAAAAAAAGGCAAATTAAAGTAATGTAATTGCGTGTTTCTTTGATATCCTGTCAATTTACGATGCCAAATGGTGATAATTAAAAGTACAGGCTCACACCTGTAGTGTTTCATGGTTTTTTCTTCATATTCAACATTTCCATTGCGCTCTCGGGCCTCTTTATTGGGTTAATTTAGATAAATTGTGCTTTTATACGGCATGTGAAATCTGAACCTCAGCATCAGCTGCATTTCACATGAAAGAGGGGTGAAGAAAAATCAGCTGGAAACACTCCACATCCCATAGCAACCTGTCAACATAGCTTTTCTCTGTCTGTCATCGGTAAAACACAGCGCGTTAAGTGTGTGGATTCCAGTAAAATGGGTCCTCCCTCTAACTCACAATGAAAGTTATATAATTGTTGTTCAAGACTCTCCACAACGGGACAAACTGCGGTTGTAAGCGTAAATCAGTCAACGAATCAAATGAGTTGATTATCAAGTGCTGTAATATTAATATACAGTATGTATCAGTACTGAATCACAGCATTTGCCGCCATCTCGGTGCTTTTGAACGCTGTTTGCTCAGATGCAGGTATAACTCACTTTTACTAGCAGTGGTGGCAGCCAAAACCCATCAACAGGCCTTGAGATAAAATGAAGGATGTTAAGACTTTTGTTGCTCAGGGGCTCCAAAGAAAACCAAGCATTAAATTCATATCTGCCAGATAGACCCATGTGTAGAGGCTGCAAGATGAACTCCTGTAACAGACAAATCTGCTGTTGACAGTTAGTATCTGTCTGGGTGAAGTTGTTGTTTTTTTAAGAGGGGTAACAAAAGGTAAGGGTGAGACTGAGAAGTCAATGAGTGACAGAGGAAAAGAAGAGGAGAGAGAGACTATTAGAAAACACAAAGATGTGCAGTTTTCCAAATAGTCGTCGCTGACTTTTGCTGTTCACAATAAAAATGTGGCAGATGACATCAAGGCATGACCACGTTTGTCTGCTAGTACTTCATTACATGCATGATTTGTACATATTAACAACATGTGTTGCATAAGCTGCCTTTTAAATATCCGTCAGTTCTGTTGAAATCTGTTGACATGTGGCCGGCGTCCTCAAAGAAAACCATACAAATTAACTGAGCCTTCAGAGTTCTTCTCCGTGTTTTGATAAGAGCTTGTCCAAACCAAAAAAAAGTCAGTGTTATTTTTTTAAGCTGAGAATCGGTATGTCTTCAAGTGCTTGAGGGAGTTATCGGTTTACACCTTTACTTTCATCAACGCTCGCAGGGGCAAAGGTCAACGAGGCCGTCCCTCATACATGATGGAATAACAAAGCGGGCAAAGGGTCTCCAAACAAGGCTCAATCCCAATAACTGGTTAAACATTACCAAGCAGCCGCCTCAGGAATGTCTTAGGCCTGTGTAAATCCTTGGCATTTATATTTATTTTTTGTAATCATGGCATTCAATATATTTCTTTTAATTCAAAGTATATACAAAGTAAAATATTCTCAGGGAGCAAAGTCTCCACAAAATCCCCCGCATTTCCTCCAAGTTAACTTTAGTGTGCATCTATTCTCAGGTGACTCAGGCTGACAGATAAAAGATGACATTTTTATGAAATGAAAGGGAACGTCTAACCCCAAAACATTCAAGTGGAAAAATGGGGTTTTGTCTCGGCTTCTGCCGCGTCCTCGCTGACCTCAGCACGACTTTTCTCAACTCCGCCAATGCCTGGCCCACTTCCTGTCTTCCACTGCTCAGTCTCACATACCAAACCAGACATTCACACACCCACGGTGACGGCTGAGCGTGACCCGGTCATTCTGCGAAGCTGAGAGGAGTTCCTGTTCATAAGTCCTCCCGCAGCAGTCTTGCAGGCAGCTGCACAGCGCTGGCTTGGAAGGGCTGAGGTGGATGAGCCCAGACCAGCACAACGGGGGCAGGGTTTTGAAGGTGACAGCAGGGTGTGGAGAGCGCTGTCTGCTCTGTTTATGCAGCGCGGTCTTCACACAACACAAAGGAGAAAGTCCTGGCACGTGTTGGCCAAACCCATAGATACCACACTGTGATGATGACAATAAGGCAAAGAAATTGTGTATTTTCATATATCACCACAATTTAGTTTGTATAAACCTCACCACGCTAGAAACAAACAACACTGAGAGTCACTTGTTAATCAGTTACCAGGAAACGGCACCATCAGTTTCAGATTTGTACACTCATAAAGTTTAACTAAGAGTTAGAAATGTGGGATTATATAACTGAAACTATTTTGCCATTTAGCCTACATTAGTAAGTTTTGTTATTTGTGGTCTGTTGCCTTATTCTTGTAAAATGAAATCTCCTAAAGAAGTATAATTGCTCCTTAAACTATATAAACAAGCTAAAGTTGTCTTTGTCACTTAGTTCCACTAGCGACACAACAGTTACTGAGCCTTAATATTTGCTAACAACTAACTAACCAACTAACTAACTAACTACTGACGCTAATTCCGCACTTTTTAGACCCACTCGTAGAGAGACGGGACCTCATTCCCAGAATGTAAACAGTGTCTGCCATCTTTGCTAACAGTTACGCTAACAGGACCAAGTGTCACTGGTGGGCACGTAACAAAGAAAGGAATGAAGATATTTCTCAACTCGGGGGAAACTGAGGTTGGGCACAATTAAGCACAATTAAAAAAATAAAAAATAAAAATACTACCCTTATTCTAGTAATACAAAGCTAAAAGCAAAAGTATTCCTTTAAAGTAATTAAACAATTGTGCACAAACCTGAGAACAGCCAGTGCTACCAGCTCCTGGCCTATTTGTTTACAGCTTTTAGAGTTGCATCCTTTAAAATACTTAATAACACAAACAAACATCTACTGAGAGCATGAGAAACTAGGTTGGAATGTCCACTTTACTGCAAAAGTGATTATTGGAATGGATTTTTATTTCACTGGTGGTTGTCCATGTGTTTTCAATGTGAGTGACTTACATTTTCAAGCCAGAACATCTTGGCAGCAAAGACATTTACTATTGATATTATTGTTGCTGTAAATATTTTTATTACCCATACTGAAAAAAAGGCTAACCAACAGTATATTTCTCAGATGGCAGATCATCTATATTAAGTCCATCGTCGTAACGTCATTGCCAAACCTCAGGCTGTAAACGCAAGCAGGTTCATCTGAAAACCTTAGGAAACCTTGCGCTTGGACACTATCGTCTGTGGGAGAGTGAATAAGAGACAGAGGGACGGAGAGGCCTATGAGACGAGGAGTCAGACAGACAAACAGTGAAGGGAAGGGCAGGTTGAATGTGGTAGGAATGTGACAGACAGTTGGGGAAGGCACATTGACCCTCGTCCACATACTGCTAGCAGTTTCCAGGTGTCTCATCCGCCTCCCCTGTTCACACGCGGATGTCAAGCCTCCCTGAGAGAAACCAGGTTGGTTCCGTTAGGGAAGTCATATAAGAGTGGAGATGACGGCAAGGAATCTGCATCTGTGGCTTGTCTAGTCAAAACAAGGCTTCTGTGCTGTCTGGTGTTAGTTTGGAAGCAGCTCTGTGAGGCACGACCGGAAAGGGGCCAGCATGGACACATAAACTGGAAGGACTGAACCTAAATATTACGTCTGTAAAAACATGACCTAAATATTGTGTCTGTGGAGCAGGAGTTTCCATCCTGCCTCCAGACTGACACCTAAGCCCTTCACACTTGTTATGACTTATTTTAGCACCTCTTTAATGACCACTATTTCCTAGACGTTTTGCTTACAGTAACAGCTCACAGCAGTATAGAATTATAAGAGGTACAGTAAGCAGTGACTGGCACTTACGAAAAAAAGGTTGAGTCATCAAACTCCTCAGGGGTGAAACAGGCTATTTTCTGCTGTTTAGAACTTTTCCAAGTGTTTAAAGGTCCAGCGTGTAAGAATTATGGCCCTTTTCCACTATGATCCCGGCTCGCCTCGGCACGGCACGGCACGGCACGGCACGGCACGGTTTAGTTTGCGTTTCCACTACAAAATAGCACCTATTCAATGTGGGCGGAGTCATTACTGCACAGCTGCATGAAACTGCGGTGACTTTGTTTTACGCGTGATACACAAAAACGAGTGACTAGTGTTTTCATTAGAATTGGTTAATTCAAACTATTTGTTCAGTACTTCCTCCATGACCGAAGCACAGACTGACACAGTCACTGGACTGAAACACAGCGGCAGGGTTTGTGATGCAGCTCGCTGTCGCTAAATACTCCAGACTCCTCTGTTAGATATTGAGATTTTAGACATTTCCCTGGTAAGTGTTGGAGATTAACCCACGTTTTTAGGATTGTTAAGTCCTTTTAACTGATCTACAGATCAACATTGCTCGGCTTGACTCTTGTGGGACGTCTCTTCCTGTGTCCTGTGAATTTTACAAATCAGAAAGGTGGTTTTAGTATGTTTGAATGAGCATCCACTTTACAATGAAGAATGCTTGTTCTGTCTTGTTTGTCTGCTTGTGCTGCTGTCGTGCATATAAAAGGCTTATTACTAGGTCATAAAACCTGAACAATTCTAATTTCAAAGCGATTATAAAATAATACAAACATTCTTATGATTAGTATATTTACAATCTGCCATTAAATTGCTCTAAACATTACATACTGGACATTTAAAGGCCACTTTCAATTGTCACAATCAGGCTACTGTAACTGTTCTGTTTCACAGAGTCAGATTTGAAACAGATTCAAAAGGGAAACTAATTATATTGTGTGCATGACAGTGTTTGCGTCATGAATGAGTATTACTTAAGAGTAAGAGTAAGACTATGATGTGAATGAGTAAACCACTGACAAAGCAAGCTGAGGGTTTTTATGGGAGGTGTGTCATCGGGCCATATCTTAGACATGCCAAAAATATTCAGAACATAATACTTGAAAGAAACTGTTTTTCATTCTTTACTCCACAGTCGATTCCCCCACAGTTGTACTTTTCCCACATTGTTCTCAGCCACCATTTTCTAACCGTATATACTGTGTGAAAAATAATCCCTGCATTTGCTTTACTGGGACTAAGTCACGCAGTCTCAACCTGTGTCCGTACAAGCCGAGTAAGGTTAGAATTATCCTTTTACAAAAGATGATTTACTTAAGGAGATAATCGCCTTCACTCTTCACTCCTCTCTGGTGTGTTGAATGAACCAAGCATTTGTCTGAGCAGGACCAGCAAAAGGTGACAAGTTCAGTAATCACTTCAATGTGAGTTCATACAGTTGATTATGTCAAAGTTCAGCTCAGTTCATTTGTTCTGATCCTGGGTCTTTTTTGCTTCGAATAAAACAGTTGAAGCAAAGGAGAATGTGGAAGGATTTCTCTATTTATTCACCACATAGAGAAGAAAGTGCATGAAGTCTATGTATTGAACGTGAATGGAGCATCTCTTAACGTTGCTTTCTCTGCCATTATCCTGCTGTAAACTCCCTCTTCTTTTCCCAGGTAACTTCAGCCCAGGTTTCCCTCATTGATTTGAACAGCGATGCCCGGAGAATGAAACTGGCAGGAACTGTTAACTTTAATTAATTTGTTCATTCAAATATTACATTTTTGTCCTGGCATATTGATTATCATATTGCACGAGGAAGTACAACGATATAATCACCAAATTGATATTTCGACCCACCCCACCTAGCGCTCTGGATGTCATGTGACTCACTTTGTTTACATGACCATGGTGGCAGGAAAAGCTTCTGCAAAAATGAGCATAGAGTTCACTGCACGCTTTAAATCAACAGACATTGAGTAATGTAACACCGAACTTGACAGACTAAACACAAATGACCCCTATCATGACCCCGGAAATGTTCTTCACCAGTGTGAAACCAGCCAGAGTTCACAGTATTCCATCATTTTTAACATTCAGGTAAACTTGAACCCTGATCCCACTCTGGATATTCTGAGAATATTATCAGCAGCTTAATCAATCAAGAAACCATTTCACATTCTGGTAAGAAATGAAGGTTCTCAGACTACCTGTAGGTCTGCAGCAAGCTCTGTGCTCAGTATTATGGAATTCTTGACTTTGGGCGGGATTATTATTGGAGTGATTTTAGAAATCGCTCCGTCTTAAGAACATGATGAGGCAGCGCATTTAGACGAGTATTTCCTCTAATAATAAAGATTTTAAGCCGCAGCCTAATAGACAGGACTCCTGCAACCTTCTAAAGTTAAATTCCATATCCCGGTGTCTCTTTGAGTTGAAAAACCAACCTTTATGAGACATTAAATCAGTTGCAAAAAGCAATGGACGTATTAACCTTTAGCAGCACAGAGAGAACAAATCGAATTGTGTGGACTGAGTAGTCAATCTTCCCTGCAATGAAATTATCAGACAGGACGGAAGGAAGGAACAGAAGTCGGAAAGCGGGGTCGGCGGGAGGAGGAAATAGACAAAAAGAAGAAGAAAATGATGTGTTGTATAAAAAAAAGAGTGCTTTAAACACAAATAAAGACACCTCTCATATCGCATTCATTTATCCGTATTGCACACGTGCTGTTTACAGTTTATGAGTGAGAGATTTTAGGCAAAAGTTCACAACATTTTTTTTTTCCCCCTCTGATAAACCAACGGACCTGAGCAGAGTCCAACTCCTGTCAGAACATACTGTATCTATAACTGCTTTAGTAACATATAATTTGAAGAATTGAAGATTGCTTCATTATTCTTGGCAGAAAACCAGGACTAAAGATATGAGTATCAATGTCGAGAACAGAAGTGGACAAATCCAGGCAGGAGATAGAAAAGTCAAACGGGGTGATTCAATGTTTCCAGGGAAAGTGTGTACTACTCCTGATAATAATTCTCTCACAGCATTAGATACATACCTTGTGCTGATACCTAGTTGGTGTGTAAGGCTTCTGAAATGTCTGGAGGAAACAGTGCCAATGATAATACGCCTTCATTTTTTCATCAGTGGTAAATGAGAGATGTTCTCTCTGTGTTCCTGCACACAGGAAGTGATTTGTTTAAGGTCACGACAGGTGGAGGTCACAGCAACATTGTGCTAGTAAAGCAAGACGGCTGCAAACTGGTTAAATGTATGACTGAAAACACAAAGGAGCTCCCTGGAAAAGTCTGAGAGTCTAAGTCCAGATGGAGGATGCAGCAAAGAAACAATAATATTACATAGTTTCTGTTCATGAAGCCCCAACAGATCAACAACAACAAAAACCATGACAAGGCTGTGATAATATAGTGATAATATCACGGCATATGTTTTGGCCCAACATGAATCACAATGCAATTTAGCTGTAATTCAACTATAACCTGTGTTACCATTCAATCAATGAACAGTGAACAATGCTAAACTGGGTGACAGTCAAGGAGAACATTCTCATTAATCATTCACCAAGAAAAAGGTCAAAGTTGGCACCGGGAAGCCAATCATTGGCATATCTTTTGGGAATAGTAGTTAAATCCTTCTGGACAGAGCTTCACAAAGTATTAGGCACCGTGTTTAATACTAATCTACCTATGCAGTTTTCTACATTATTTTTAGGAAATTCGGATTCACAGGTCAGACAAGCTGATGAATATTTATTTCGTATTTTTATAACCGCTGGTAAAAAAGCACTGACAAGGCGTTGGCTTCTGCCTGATCCGCCCCCAATACAGGAGTGGATAAGTATAGTAAGCGACATTTACCTCATGGAACAGATTACCTTCTCCATTCGCCTACAGAAAAACATATTTATCGAATTGTGGGCCAAATGGGTAAGATATGTTAGTTTTGAACAGACAGAAGTATTGAATGGATGATCGATCCTGTAATGTTAGTTTTATGCTTTATTTTTGAATGTTTTATTTGGCCTAACGACTAGTGTGTATTGTTTTATTTTATTTATTAAACCCTGGTGGACAAGAAATGTCCACCAGGGAGTGGACATATAAAAAATATTTGCTCTTTTATATACGTCTATCTTTCCCAATTAGTTCGAGTTCTCAAGTATACTTTCATTTGACTTTCTGTATTTTGTTTCTTGGTTTGTATACAAAGATTTTGATTGTGAGTGGCGGAAATACCATTGTATGTTATTTGAAATGAAAGTAATTACTGTATTGTAATGCTCTCACAAAACAGAAATAAAAAAAGAAAAAGGTCAAAGTTGACATTGTATTTTATTTTTCTTATTGCAGATTAACAGCCACTATTGCTACATGCAACAACCTGTAACTGCATAATGTCTTACTGTGTTGCCAAGATACGAAATGAAGCCAGACGCAGCTCCATGCAGAGTGATATAACTGAGAGAAGGAGAAAGCACTTTTGCCCTGATATATGACTCTTTCATCACAAATCAAAAATGCACAAAATACATGAACAGGAAATCAAATCACAATAGTAACTCAGTCACCTGAGCAGCAAGCTGTCTGCAGACATCAAACAGAACATTCTGGAAAGCAGCCAAACACTACATTACATGATCAGGTGCTTCTGTGATTGGAGATGAAATACAAACACCCTGGAAAAACACTCCTTTTTCTGTGGGCAAAAAACAAACAGCCCAGAAACATCGATCGTGGTACTGCAGAGCATTCATTCTCACTTCAGTGTGAAATATCCTCTTGAATATCCTTTTTTTTTTTACGGCGCATCCTGCAGGCCACCACGCTGTGACTCATACAGCAATTAAAAAAAAAAAAAAGCAATGCAAAATCCAAAAGATAACTGAATTTAACTACGAATCAGCTAAATCACTTTTAATTCTGCCTGAGACAATATGCAGTCATTGGCATCACCGTGTGATTTCTACAGGCCTGTACAGGTCTGTGCAACCCTGTTATTTATGCGCCCCTCTGTGTGTGTGTGCACCAGCCAGTTCCTCATTCTCCCATGGGACAGACGACAGAAAACAACCCCGACCACTGCTACCCATGAATCAAATGTGACAAATGTCACAGTCTGAGTGTGAGAAAGGGTTCCGACACTGACAAGTGTACTAATGTGGACACATCCAGCACCAATGAAACACAATGGCTGGAGGTAGCGGCACCAATCTTTTCTATCAATGTCCCGGTCACTAAAATGAGGCCGTGGTGACCATTAGCACCAGCGAGCCGAGTGGAGTGACTCTAATATGAAATGACAAGAGGCTTTCACAGATGCTATCCTACCATTTCCCCCCTCATTGTTATTCACACATGCACACACAAGCACAGCACCCCTACATTGCAGGCACCCTCGCTAAGCAACGGAGTGCACTCACACTGTGTGTTTTGTTTTGTTTTTTGAATGTCTCGATTCACATTGTCGTAATTCTAAACTGACTATTTCGGTTTGGGTAATGAAGTAAGAGCTGTTGGGAAGCTGTCCATAAGACATTTATGACTGTGAAAGACAACCAATGTTACCTTTGGGGTGTGGTTTAGTGTCTTTACAGGCATTTACATAAAAACTGGTGGCCCGACATTGTTGAAATGTGATGTGACCGGAGGCTGTACATTGAGCACTTTGAGTACTTTGGCATTTAGCCCAATTTAGTTCATCATCATCACTAAAGTAAAAAAGGAATGGAATCATCATTATGCTGTGACATTTGCAGGTACTTGATCTCAACCCCTTTATTTGAGGTTTGTTTTGCACAATAAAAATGGGATTGGGATTATAAATAAAATGTTTATATCACTGAAGACACAGGACAAGTGCCCAGGAAGTGAAATGGCAGCTACATAATACAATCAAACAAACTATAACTTCCTGACTAATGTCTAATTACATTATCAATACAAATGGCTTGATAACCCCCCTTTTGTTTTATGTCCGATACCAGTATCACAACCTTGAGTGTCTACTGATACTGATATCAGTCTGGCACAGTCTTTGGAATGGTTAACATGACATGATGCAGTTAAAATGCTGTTTGGTGAATTTTAGGCATATGTTTACGGTCGGTTCTTGGTGAAATATTAATGTGACATTTAGTGTTTTTGGATTGTAATGATACAGATACCGAATTTATGGTTTAATTGCATACATGACATCTTTGTAGGATTGTTCCCTGAAAACTAATATTATGTGGAATCTGGTGATAAATGACCAGACGCATGTCATTGCACAGTTCTCAGTTGCTTTGCGCATGACACTTGTCCATGTACTTTTATGCATATGTATCACAACAGACGCATGTATTGATGTTATTATGTTATGGCTGATTGGTGTGGAGCAGCTTCTCCACTTTCACTTCAAACTTTCTTTTCTGCTCAGTTTCTAAGGAATGATAACATGCATGCTGACACTTCTTCCTTACCTCTCCCCTCCTGCTCTCTGCCCCGGGTCTGGTGATGAGCGCCGTGTCGCCGCACACCACAGCCGCGTCCTCCACGAACACGCAGTCTGGGAACGACTCATCCGCGGGGAGATCGACCACGTCCAGTCCGAGCCTCGTCCTCAGGACCTCCACGTACGCGTCGTGCTCACCGCGCGCCTTGTCGACGTCCACCTCCGCCTCGCTTGTCCGGAGCGCTTCTTTGGCCAGGGACGCTGGGATTCTCCGGACAATGGCGTGCGTGTAAAGACCAAATCCTGCCATTAAAGCAGCCATGCTGAGCTCTCCGGTTACTTGGCACAATCAAATCTGGGAGAGGAAAGAAGAAAGAGAGAGAGAAAAAAAAGGACACTTTTCACTCACACGAACCCCGCGAATGATTGAAATCAACTACTATCAGTTAACCCGATGCTGCCTGGCGCGTTCGTATGTCGTTCCTTACCAACAACAGCACGCAACGTATACTGTCACTGTCAGCCTCGACTCAGTCTCCACGAGTGACAGCGTGAACTATGACGAGCCCCGTCACGTGTGGCTCGCGAGTGTGTGCGCGCGGTTGTTCAGCCCAACAAGTGACAAGAAGACACTCCAAACACATTTTACGCGGAACATCAGGTTCACACATGCGCCTGCAGAGAAGAGTGTGCCAGGCAAACGCTTTCATGGTTTAAGAAGCATCTGTGGAAATATGGAAAACATCAGAACAATGAGGCTTTTAAAGGAATAGTTCCACGTGTTCAAGCGTGGTTGGTATCAGGTATTGACTGAACTGAGCCAGCTGTTTCTGTGAAATAGTCAGGGACTTGGACACTTTTGCTTACATGGCTGGCAATAAGGACAGGAAGCAAAACCACATTTAGCAATTTAACATAAAACTTAAGAGATAATAGAAGGTACTGTCGCCCCTAATACCGTAAATGTAAAATCATTAATTTTCTCCATTATAATATCCCATTATAATATTCTGTCTAATATTCTGTCTCACATTTTTAAGATAACACAGATTCACGCGGGTGTAGATTTTTTAGGATAGCTAAACCCTGTTTTCTCTCCTAACCCTGCTGACATACATTTTACCAGTGAGAGCAAGTGTCTGGATCTCAGACTGGTTCAAGTAAATGGTTTGAATTCATATAGCGCTTTTCTAGTCTTGATGACCACTCAAAGCTGCTTTACACTACAGTCTTGCTCTAAATAACCCATTACATTACATTACATGTCATTTAGCAGTCGCTTTTATCCAAAGCGACTTACAATGGAATTGAGTACAATCAGCCAGAACTTGCGACCATGATGTCTTTCGCACACAGGGTACAGGTCTTAACCACTGAGCCACTAAGGCAGACTTCCATAGACGGGCTGGCTCGGTGGTCGGAATGAGGCTGGACCCTCTGGTGACAGTGGCAGAGAAAAACTCTGGACAAACTGCTGAGCATCCTGGACAATCAGCAGCCAGAGGAGCCACAGAAGCCTCAGCAACAGGCTGCTCCTCCCAAAGTACAGGACCAACAGGCTGGGGGACTCGTTTGTCCCCCGGGCCATCAAACTGTACAACTCCTCACTGGGGGGGGGGGGGAGGGCAAACATAACAAACAGTACAAACTAAACAAACAACTGGCAATAACCACAACAAAACTCATAAAGACATGTGCAATAAAACCATAAAAACCTGTGCAATAAAACCATAAAAACATGTGCAATAAAACCATAAAAACATGTGCAATAAAACCTTGGGCAATATGGGGTAACTGTAAGTGTGTGTGTATACATGTATATGTATGTGTGTGTACGTATGTATGTGTATATATATATATGTGTGTGTATATATGTATATGTATGTGTGTGTACGTATGTATGTGTATATATATATATGTGTGTGTATATATGTATACATATATATATAGCATAGCATTTTTATCTTATATTTTATTCTATATGTTATTTTATATTTTATTTTACTTTTTTTTATTCTATATTTAATGAATAACACCTGGGGTGTTTCTCTTTCCAGTCTCCTGTAAAGTGTGACTCTTTTTAATTTAATTTTAACAGTGCTGTGTGTGGATGTTGGAGCTTTTAATTTCCCCGAGGGAACCTCCAAAAGGGATTAATAAAGTTGTCTGTCTGTCTGTCTGTCTGCCTGTCTCACTCCACCCCTCTCAGCAAAGTCAGTGTTGACACTGTGTCAATACTTCTGTCAATACAAATCTGAACTATCCCTTTAAAGCAGTGGCTCCCAAACTTTACTTTCCCAAAGTATCACCTGAGAAAATACTAAGCTCTCAAAGTAACGCCATTATCGCCAACGTTAAAATACCATCGGAGGAAGCTCGAGCCACAGTTTGAGAACCATGGATTTACAGGAACCATATTCGTGGACTGATAATAATAATAATAAGTAGCAACTAGTTGATTTACAATTTGTATTTTCTCAGGGGAAAAGTGCAAAGGAAGATGCTTTTACGTCACAGAGAAGGACAACAGAGAAAGAGACAGTTGGAGAGAAAAAAAAAAAGCTTCAAGTAAAGTAATGTAACATTGTGATGACCTAATTATCCCCATTTTCTGTCTTTTTTTGATATGGAAAATGTCTGATCATCCATTCTGTAATTACAAATCAGACTTGTGTCACTTTAGTATGTGGTCCTATGTGATATATTTTCTGATAAACTTGTCCATGTGACGACTTGTTGACCGTTGTCATCATTGACCGTCACTTGCACGGTCCTTCTCACATGTTTTGATGCCTTCGACAGTGATGAACAAAGGGGCAGGTGGTGCTTGAGCATCTGGAGCCAACATCCAGCTACTGTATCTGAAAACAATACAGTGCATCATAACATGCTGTATATGGATATATGGATCTGCATTAATCCAAGGACATGAAGACATTGGAGTATGAAATGAGTACCCTGCGAAAACACGTTTACCCGTTTCACTCTTGGAAGACTTCAACAAATAACTTCCACAAACTCTCAAGGACACACAATGTATATATAATTCAGGGTGTTCTCTCCTTGTCCTGCAGTGTGTAAAATGTACGGCAAGGAGATGGGTGTGTGAACGTGTGTGTGTGTGTGTGTATGGGGCTAGTGGGATTATATTCCCTGTGGTGCCATCTAAGGAAGGTTCTGGGCCCAGTGAAGACGTCTGAATGGATGGAATGTTTCTTCGGACATCCCAGAAGCACATTCTTCCACCGCGGGACCTCGGTTTGTCTTTTCTTGTTCCAGATTCACTCAATTATCCCCGACTGTTCGAAACATTCCAGGAGCCCCACATTCCTTTTTCCGCTCCAGCCAGGATCAACAACCACCGCCACCCTCCTTCCAGTGCTCACACCTGCCCCCACCCAGACCTCTTCTCTTTTTTTTCCCTCTCTCATCATTCCTCATCACGGATGGACACGGCCCAAGAAAAGAACCTCTATTTTCGCTTTTCTCTCCATGCTGAGGAATTTGGGTTATTTTGGAAGAAGGAAAGCCCTCATACTTTAGGCGCACCTGGCTGGTACACTGTGCAGCTATAAAAGAAAATGAGTGAAAGCAGACCCGATGCTCCAGCTGTGGCACCAAACGCAGCACCTCTTTATTCGTCTGGTATGACTGGACTCATTGCAGTGAGATTGTTAGACGTCTACGGTGACACAGACATCTATGATTACGCAGGTGCACGGAGCATATTTAACTGTTAGCAGTCTGGGGAAAGTCATGAATGTAATTTGAGTGGTATTTTGATAAAAGATTCAGTCTGGTCAGAGCAGAGAGATCAGGTTTTTCTGCCATTTAAGAAAAGATTTGAGTACATTTTTTTAGTCAGCATTCAACAGCAGAGAGGGATTTCCTTTACAGTCATGGTTCCTAAACTGCGGTACGTGTACCACCAGTGATACGCGAGCTTCCTCTTTTGGCATAATATGCCAGGGTATGTGATCGGACTGGAGCTGAGGAATTAAGTAGAAAATAACACAATAATAATAATAATTTAAACAATTAGAGTCACCTTATCTCTCGCTCCATCTAAATCTAATTTCACGGTTTCAGTGCCTGTAGTATATGTGACGAAGAGGAGGATGATGAGAGAGCAAATTGTCTTCTTGGGAATAAATCAGCCTCCTGTGAAAAGTGCGCAGCTGACTTTGCTCGACCTTACACGACTGTTGGTGATAATAGTGTTACTTTTTCTCAGGTGGTACTTTGGTATAAAAGGTTTGACAAGCACTGCTTTGGAGGAGAGGATGTCATGACATTTATCAGCATGGATCATTGTCCAAATACTAGGTGTCCAGCAGTTTAAGTGCACTTAAAGCCTTAGTTAATTCTGGCTAAAGCACAAAATGGGAAATAATTGGCGGCTGAACATAAAATAAAGGCATAATTTACACGTTTCATTTAAGTTTTCTAAAAAGAACAGTGGTTCAGTGGTCACATCGATGGCTTGTGTAATGCAAATATAACAAGGCAAGAGATTATTGATATTGATTTATTGTCTTTCCTACAGCAGGATGAGTGTATGCCTCAGACTCTTACAGACAGTATGTGAATGCTACTTGACCCTGTTTTATTCAAGGATTATTTTTTTGCTTCCCTGTTTCAAATGTTTCAAATTCTTTGGGCAAGTTACATCACATCTGGAGTAAGATATCGAGGTTATTCGTGTGAATGTGCACTCATCCACTTATGAGAGGTATTTAGACATTCTATACCACCTGACCTGACATTACACATACGATAGGAATACAAGTGATGGACTGCCATGTCATTTTGACCTTCAGAGCCTCTATCTCCTTGGTCAGCAACATTTTCTTGTATCTCTCGTTGAACCCAAAACAATTAAAAGCAACAGTTGTGCCTTTGTGCCAAAGTTACACAAAAAGGATCAGTGGGAATCTGGGATCGATTTCTTCAGAACTTGGCTGATTAGTTTTCACCAGATAAATCAACGCCTCAGTTCCCATCGAAACAGCTCACAATGACGCAGGGCGACTTCCAGAGAAAAGTGTTGCTAATACTCACTGCATACCAGCTATGAAATCTACTTTGAACAAGCTACAATGGAATCTGTTGCGTAAACATGGAGAAATGTTCTGTACCATCTGTCCCTTTGGACATACAGTAACTACCGCTCAGCACCGACTTCCTGCGGACCAATTCATCATCGGCGAGTGCTCCGGACGGGCTTTGATGATGGAGTTTTCCATTACACTGAACCGTAACACGACACACATCATCTCTAAACTAATTCACCAGTGAGATCGCCATCTGTCAGAGGCTGTGAGCTTAATCGAAGCACAATTTCTGGAACGTTACTCCATCCCTGTATGTGTGTGAGAATTGGGGATTCTCATATAGACTTGATGGAAACAAAATTATGCCAGGACAATTACAACACAGAGGCCGTCATGTCCAACTTTGGGTATAGAATAGAATAGGATAGAATAGAATAGAATAGAATAGAATAGAATAGAATAGAATAGAATAGAAAAGAATAGAATAGAATAGAATAGAATAGAATAGAATAGGGTATGTTTCCTGAAGTGAATGAATGTTATTCTCCAATGACGCACAATAACAACACCGTTTCCTCTTGCCGTGACAACTTTGTATGCCCATGGACTCACATACAGGATGTGCATACATGCTTGAGACACTTTTAGGGTCAACACAGCAGAGGACAATTAAATTTACTATGACATAGGACAGTGATCTCATCCTCTGGTTCAGATGTCTTGACTTTTAGCCCAAAAAACACAGGGTCCTACATTTCCCACAATGCAACATAAACCATGCTGTTGTTTATCCAACAATGTCGGGTACATGAGCACATCTTTTAAGCTCTGTGTGACGCAGTTTGTGGCACTCTCACTTATAAATAGCCAGTTACTTCTCCAAACCCCAACTGAGATGATGACAGTATCAGGGTTGAGTTTTGCCTTCAGGGCACCAGAGTGTCTCTCGTCATCCAACTGTGTTGAACATGGTGAATAAACCAAATGCTCATTTGTATTATAAAAGATTAGTGATGGACACATTTTGCTGTCACATGCAAGAAAGACACAGACAGCACGTGCTGTGCTGACATGGACACACCCCCTGTCAAAAGAGGCTGCATACACACACACACACACACACCCATGAAGCTATGTAATTATATGAACTTGACCTCTTTGGTTCTGACATTTGAATAGTGTCTTTAAACAACAATAATAATAAGAAGAAAAACAAAGTTATGATTTAAACATCACCATCTAGTGTCTTAAGCTGGAAGCATGAGCAGAATGACAATAAAATCAGAACCTACACCCAGACGTTCTACATCTATATTCTGCTTATTCTAAAACGCCTGTGTCTACAGTACCAGAGCGTCCACATCAGGACACAAAGCAAACAAAAAATCACTCCCAAGAAAAGTTATTAAGTTTTCCTGAAAGATCCTGATCATCTGCTGTCACTGCTGTGTACAGGTGGAAAGGTGTTTCCTCCAGAGAAACAGGTAAAAGCCCGTGGAACAGAGTGGGGAAAGAAAAGAAAATGTAAAAACTCACCGGAGAGGCTCATCGGCCGCCGTGTTCACTGCTGCTGTCTCAGTGTATCGTTATGTTAAGTCGACACAGGAGGCTGCAGGGAAGAGAGAGAGAGGGAGAGAGGGAGAGAAGAGAGAAGGAGAGTGAGAGTGAGAGAGAGACGGGGGAGAGAGAGAAATGTCCGATCCACATAAACACAAATAAACACTAAAAAGAAAAGTCCTCATGCAAAGTGTCCTCTTCAGGAAATGTGCGTTGCTGCGGTTTTATGTTGCTGTCTGTGCGTATTTCCTTTCCATAGGGTGACCTGTTTTCATCAATCGGAATCATTTGCAAACTGAAGGGGGACTTATTCAGATCCTAGACCCAGACACACACACACACACAGACAGACACTACAACATCCCTTCATGTGGAAAATGTTGGCTCACTTTTACCAACACTCCCCCCCCCCCCCCCCAAAAGGAAAGGTACGTGATGGACAGATGGCGTGAAAAAGTCGAATTGCCTCAAGGAATAAATGCGGAGGAATTTCCCCTGCATGAAGAACATATTTAACAAGCCTTTAAGCTGTCAGGAATGCTTTGTGGTCTGCTGGCCAAAGGAAGAGAAAATATGTTAATAATGTAGGCTACTGCCATACCAAATATGGCAATATTGTTACGTCTGGGCTCTGGCGCGCATCTGGAAGCGCTTAGCCTCGCTGAATAAAGGCGCTGGAGAGCCAGAAATAGACACTGTTAAACGTATTTTCTGCCCACACCTTTAAGACTCACGGAGAAACTCCACTGATATTATAAACGTGGCCACAACAACAACAACAACCTATAAACCGACAAACAGCTTTAATGAGCTAATTATAATCACTGTAAATGAGACTGAAGTGGTTCCTATAGTGACATTAAAACAGCTTTTGTTAAGCAACACAATATCACATTATCTCATATATGTGTTTAAACTTTTGATATGATGCTCATGAATAAACTATAACCGCGCGTAAATACGCAGGCACACGCAGTCAAAAGTCCAAAGTGAACTTGATTTGATAAATGTGAGAAGCGAAGTGAAAGGGGGGCATAATAAACAAGAAGGGGGAAAATGGGAGACGGAAAAGTGTGTTCAGATGGGATCCGGTGGTGGTGTGTGGGGGGGGGGGGGGGGGGGGGTCCATTCGAGAAAGGAAGAAAGAAAGAAAAAAAAGAAGAAGAAAGAGGGGAAAAAAAAGAAAGAGAGAAAGGTTTAGACAGGGTGGAGCTTAGGTCTTGGATGGAAAATGCGCCGAGAAACATTCCTGGCATAGTTTGGGAACAGTTCAGTAGGCAGCCCAGGAACGACGTCAGCTTATAGAGCACTATAAAAGTGAGGAGGTGGACGGAGCTCAGCAGACTGCAACCGCTTCACCAAGAGCTTCATCTACTCTAAAGGAGCCTCTATAACACTAGAGACTCACCAGCAGACAAGTCAAGAGAGCCAGACGACTGAGAGAGTGAGGGAATACCTATCAGGACTCCTCTGAAGAACACATTACATCTCCTTTTCACTGGGACCGGGATTCCTCTTGAACGCGCAAAAAACAAAGAACATTTATCCAAGATGCTGATGCTTACTGTTGTCGTTACCTTTTTGGGAAGCCTGAACTTGGTGAGTTATTTCACTGTTTGGTTTGTCTGATAGAGAAAATCAGTGTGGTTGTTGTTTATTTAGCCCCAGGAGAGGGAAGCGTTTCAATGATAGTGGATGAAATGCCAGGATAATAATCTGTGTGACATGGCTGTGTAATGTTTCACTCTTTAACTCGCGGGGGGGTCTATGTTGTTGGCTGTACAGGTCCTTTCCTACTCCTCGTGTCCCTCCGTGTGTGAGTGTCCCCTGGAGATGCCCAAGTGCGCACCCGGCGTCGGCGTCGTCCTAGACGGCTGCGGCTGCTGCAAAGTCTGCGCCCGGCAGCTGAACGAGGACTGCAGCCTGACCGAGCCTTGTGACCACACTAAAGGGCTGGAGTGTAACTTTGGGGCCAGCTTTGCTGCTGCTACTACTCGTGGCATCTGCCGAGGTATGTAGAGAGATCACTCAGCCCCCAGGTGTGCATGATGCCTCTAGTTAGTTGTGTTTATTTTATTTTTTTCCACTTTGAAATAAAATTGAATTCAGGAGTAATGCAGCATGTGTGTGACTTCAACACCGTGGAATGCAGCTAGGGGGAAAGTTAGACTAAACCTCAAAGCACAGACAGCCAACTGTGGAGGGAATGAGACTCCTCAGGCAGCCTGAAGAATTTCACAGTTTAACTGATCTTTATCTGGCAGCCATGTGATGTCTTCAGCAGACATCTCTGAGCAGAGCAGGAAAGAATAACATTCCTTTCCTCCTGTTTTTTCTCTCTCCCTGCTACAGCCAAGTCAGAAGGCAGACCATGCGAGTACAATAGCAGGATCTACCAGAATGGAGAGAGTTTCCAGCCCAACTGTAAACACCAGTGCACATGCATCGACGGGGCAGTGGGATGTGTCCCACTGTGTCCACAGGAGCTCTCGCTGCCCAACCTGGGCTGTGCCAACCCCAGACTAGTCAAGGTGGCAGGCCAGTGCTGTGAGGAGTGGGCGTGTGATGATGGCAAAGAGACAGACATCCTGGAGAAACTCTTTGGAAAAGACACAATGACTGATGAGCTGGAGAGAGACCTCACCAACAGGAACGAGCTCATTGCAATCGTGAAGGGAGGACTCAAGACCCTACCAGGTAAGCAGCCTACACTATAGAAGTACTATGTATATTTATCTGAGGAGAAACACTGCTGTAAGATGTTAAAATGAAATGTACTAATGTGATCTTTTTTTTCCTTCTACAAACAGCATTCATATCTCAGCCTGAATTCCACATGTTTGACAGCCAGAAGTGCCTCGTCCAAACCACACCCTGGTCCCAGTGCTCCAAGACCTGTGGTACTGGCATCTCCACCAGAGTCACCAACAACAACAGCGAATGCAAGCTGGTCAAAGAGACAAGAATGTGTGAAGTGCGGCCATGCACCCAGTCATCTTACTCCAGTCTAAAGGTAAGCATTAGCCACCATGACTGAATGAGATGGGCACATGCACGATGCTCCGAATACACCGCTGCTTGATCTGAACTCACACTAACCTCCATCCCTGTTGCCTGTTCCTCTGCAGAAGGGAAAGAAGTGCAGCAGAACCAAGAAGTCCAGTCAGCCGGTGAAGTTCACCTACGCCGGCTGCTCCAGCCTGAAGAAGTACAGGTCTAAGTACTGTGGCGCCTGCGTGGACGGCCGCTGCTGCAGCCCTCACAAGACCAGGACCATCCGGGTCAAGTTCCGCTGCGAGGACGGCGAGACCTTCAACAAGAACGTCATGATGATCGAGTCTTGCAAGTGCACCTACAACTGTCCCCATGCCAACGAGGCGTCCTACCCATTCTACCGCCTCTCCAATGACATCCACAAATTCAGAGACTGAGAGATTGGTGAAGAACATACAAAAACCCCCCCGACAAGAGGAAGAAGAGGTCATCGGCGCCAGCGGTGGCCGTTGTCAGTCCAGACGAGCGCAGGGGTGTAAATAGTCGACCAATCAACTACCAGCTTCTTGTTGTAACTAGATTCCCAAGGAATTGTGGGCTTACATCATGAGGACTTAATGAAGTGCACTGTTTGCTGTGACTAAGTCAGCATTCTTAATAAGAACTGCTTCATATTAATGGAGCATCTGAAGTAGCTTCGTTATGGAGCAAGATGTAATAAATATTTGTACATTTAATTTAGTCGCTGATATCAATTCACTGTGTATATGTTGATCCTTTATTCAGACATGACCCAGACTGTAGACTTGTGTGTGCGTATGTAGATATGCACTCACGTAACCTTCAATTAGCATACCATCCTGTATCTTACGAACGAGACTCCGAGATGCGACCTGTGGACTTGTTTGACAAGCGTGCGGTTCCATTCCTTCCTGACGTGGGCATTACTGTTCCATGTTTTGTGGCAGCTATTGAACTCCCTTCATGACAAAAAAAGAAAAAAGAAAAGACAAAGCGAGACATGTCAAAGGATGAATGAATGTTTTTATTATTGTTATTAATATTATTTATCGAAAAAAAATGTAGCTACTTTATTTGGATATTATGTGTCATACTGGAATAAATTGTAAAATGATTTAATTTTATATGCTACAAATAAAATGGATTTATTTATGAAATATAAAAAACTGCCTGTGTTCACTCTTTTCAATACTAACATGCACGGTGTTGGCGTGGGGGGAGGAAGGGCACAAAGTTACTACTTCCAGAGAAAGACCTCCGGTTATGTCATTGTCATTGTGTAGACCAGACCAATTCTCAGACCAGCACTGACCAGGGTCAGTCTGTTCTTATATAACTCAACCTTGGAGTCTCTCTCTCTCTCTCTCTCTCTCTCTCTCGCTGCCTCTCCTCTGACTTTCTGTTCTGTGGAATGCCATTCTGCAGCAGCAGACTGGCTTGCTTTCATTTGATCTGGCTAAGCCACACACTTGACTGATCCTGAGAAGAGTGGGGGGGGGGGGGAATTAAGTCCACGAGAAGCAATGAGTACGGGAGTATGCCAAGAATCTTAAGTGCTGCCCTGAATGGGCTTGGATTAGACACCATGCAACATGGACAATGACTATTATTGTATACTACGAGGTGTATACAGAGCATACGTTCCCCAGTAAGCCTTTTTCACACGGTGGAATAACACCACCAAATTGACCTAATTCATTAGAGGTTACGTTTAAGCGCGAGTTGGTCGCGTTGGCCTTGACTGGCTCTTTAACGGCGGGGATCTGCTAAAGCGTTGCAAACAAGCCCTGCTTACATTTTTGCCCTCAAGGATGCACTTAACAGGCATTAAGAAATGATATTATGAGGTGTGGGGGGGGGAGAAGGGGGAGGACAGGAAACAGTAGTGACATAGTTGCCTCTGTGGTCATAGAAAATTCAAATTCCCAGCTACTGGAACACAGGGTTGCTACTGTCACATAAACACCACTTAGCTCCTCCGCTGATGTTTTCATTATGCGTGTTTACTCAAGCTCAGATTGGTCCTGTTTGCAAAAGCTTCAGGAGGTCAACCAGTATTAAAAAAAAAACATTCACTCTTAAATGTAGAAAAACACGAGTATCGGTTTAAAAAGGATGTGTTATTTTTAAGACACGGGGTCTGGTGTCAAATGCTTGCACCTGGTATAAATACCTCCAGTACAGTTTCAACAAGGGCAGGGAGAGCAGAGCTCAGGGGCAACGACAGGGAAGGGTTGCTTTTTTTTTTTTTTTTGATCCAGGTAGAGGGAGCGGCTCAGGAATGCAGCAGTGGCTCAGAAAGCAGACATCCTGATGGGCGGCAGATGTTGGAAAATATTTCAGAGCAACATGTTCACTTTAGCTAAGAAGACTTCTCCAAAAATACACAAACACTCCCAAGTAGTCATTCGTATCCCCAAAAAGGCATTTTATCTCCTCACAAACAACGACATAAAAAGCTGTTTGTCTTAATCAGCGTGGCACGTCTGCACAGCATTGTGCGTCTTAATCAGGAGCATTTAATAAGGAGGTTGAGCAGGACACGTTGCCTTTGACTGAACTGCATACCACACAGGATGTGCCCACAGAGGTTTCTCAGATTCCTCACATAAAAGGCTTCTGAGGTTTACCTAATCACAAAGATGTGTGGCCGCCCTTTAGAGCCTTGATACATAGTCAAAACACTTTCAGGGAGACCTGTTTTTGCTCTTTCCCTTTCTGTTACTTCCTAGAAAAAAAGGAAAAAAAGGAAAACTTCCACCAGTCCTTCATAGTTTGGAAAGTGCTCTGCAATCACGTCGTCGTTTGTCTCGTTAAAACAATGCAGCTAATGTGATTATGTAATGCCATCTGTACGTTACGTGAGCAGTCCTTTCGCTCATCCGGAGCATTCTTTTGTAGCGCAGACAAAGACTGCAGTGAGGTTTCGCAGTCTCTCCACCTCAACTGGAGCCCAAAGATTATGTTTATTGTGAGAAATAAAGCGCGGAGGCCCTGCCAACACAGAGCAAACCTGTAAAAATCTATTACATCTCAGACACTCCAGCAAACAAGACTCTCACACAGCGGCGCCCCTGCAATTAAATCACTCAGCGACTACATCTTTCCCCCCCGAACGTGAAATATGTTTATATGACAAAGACATTAACGTTAAAGCTTCATCAAACACGACGTCATGCTTTCGGGATCAAGAGTGGCCATTACAACATAGTGGAGGCTGCGGCGCACTGATGTCAGCTATATTTTACAACCCCTGTCTATAACCTCAGGTTAATATTCACTGTAAATTAGGAAGTCAGGAGCAAGAAGCAAAGGAGGCCACCAACTGCAGGCTTCAATTTGTTTGAGGAAGCACCATCTGCTGGTCGAAGAAGTACAAAGCATGTGTAAGGTTGTTGTTTTTTTAATTTAGACTCTCACCTGCTAACACCTGCATAAACTGTATATAAAGTCTAAAGTGCTATTAATAACATGGCTATTACTAATGTGGACGTGGTATTGAGTATTTTTTTGTCTTTTGTCAGTTTTAAAGGTTGTTTTTGTTAAAACAGGTGTCTGAAACTCAAATGACCCGGGGGCCAATGAGCATCTAGTCCGGTCACGAGAGGGGGCCGGTCACAGTTTGTGAAAAAAAATTGAGTTGTGTGGAATAGGAATGGGGTATAAGTCTATATTTCTGCTTACTCCTTTTCAAACGTGATGAGATGTAAATGTGTTGTCATCTATCTATCTATCTATCTATCTATCTATCTATCCATCCATCCATCCATCCATCCATCCATCATCCATCCATCCAAAAACCAAACAAGCTCATGTAAAAAATGATACATGAAATGTCATACGTTTAAAATTGTGATACATGTAACCTAATCTATTATTATTGTCATTATTGTTATTATTAATAACAATAATAATAGTGACAATAATTTAATAATTGTCATTAATATTATTATCAGTATTAATATTATAATTATTATTATCAGTATTATTATTATTATAATTACTATTATTATTATTATTATTAGCTGTGCCTCAGGCTCCAGGTTATAAGTTTAAATGAAAAGGTATCTGCAAAAGAAAGTAATTGATACTATTTTAAAGCTGCAGTGCATAATTTAGATGATTTGCATTATTATTATACTACTGCTTTGGTCTTCATGAACTAATAACTGGAATTATTATTTAATCTGAAAACAGACTTGACAAGCAATACCATCAGACCTTTGTGTGTATACACCAGAAGCGCAAATGGCAAGCATGGGCAAGAAGCATTTATCCAGTCAAACAGATGAACAACCACATTTTTCTTTTGACTTTCTAACTTTACATGGACGTCCCTTTTGTGTTTTCATTCATATTCCGCCCTGTTTGCAGCCGTCACGCTTTACTAGCACAACGCTGCTGTTCTCCTAACGCGGCGCGTGGGAATATCACCAGGCAACACAAAATCTGAACACTGCTTTGCTCCGAAAACACAGACAGAGTCGTGTGGAGCTGATAGTGACGTAAAATGCATACATTTGCCAAATCCTGAGAGGGTGTGGGGCCCTACAATGACAGCAATTCAAGCCCTCTGACACACCCATCAGATCCCCATCTGAAATTACATAAGCATTAGTGATGAGTAGGCTTCGTGAGAAATCAGAGTTCATTCCCACCCAGGCTGCTGGATTGTGCAGCGCGTCTCCAGAGGGCCGCTGGCTACTGCAGTGAGTATTTGCACAAACAAGCTGAGCATTGATGGGAGAGGCAGCACTCAGTCATTAGGTGACTTGAATCTCGGCCAAATGGAGGAAACGTTGGACTGAATAAACTCAAAGAGGGCACACACCATCCACGTCTGAGCTGCTGCCGGAATTCGAGGCTCTTGTTTTTGCTCGACAATGGGAGACAATAAGGTCTCATAATCAGCTGCTTTGCTGCCTTTGCTTCCAATTTAAATGCCAAAGACTTTACTGACAGCAGCTCCTCTGGGGTTCATTCATCCCAAAAAAATAAAAAAAAGCTATTGATTCGTTATTATTCAAGTGGATCGTTGATATTCAGGGATGAATACAGACAGAGAATTGCTCCACTGCTGAATGTCTAAAGAATACCAAATACAAGTTCACAATCTGAATTTGATTAACAGCCACACGATCTGAAGGAGTGCAAGTCTGGGAGATACTAGTTCACAAAAATAAGAGCATGCATTTCTTTTCACAAACTATTGAAGCTGCACCACAATAATAGATGTGAAAAACACATGTTCTCGGTAAACACTTGACTCTGCGCTTCCACGACACAAGCAGTTATCGGCCATTGGATCAGAACTGTGCCGATATTCCTATATGGAACATTAAGTGACAAGAATAATGTATTTTCCGAATCTTTTGTCTCGTTCATGCTGGGGGAAGTGCAGTCTGGTTTCCACTCTCGAGGAGGGATGAGGGCGATTAAGGCCTTAGTCATTATACTGTCACCACTTTTCCCCGTAACACAACTTCTGATTTCGTCTGCGTCTTTTGATCTTTATGGCTGACGCTCGCGCCGTGGAAATGTAACTAATGAGTGGCAACTATGACTCGAGGGTTCGTGCACTGAGAGAGTGGCCCCTTGGCCTCCCTTGTCACAAACTGCAATCAAATAAACACACACAAGGACAAAGATGTATAAATATGGGAAGAAGCACTAGTTGCCGTGATGCCAGCGTAAAAACTGAGACTCTAACAGCGTGATGAGACGTGCGATGACATCATGTCATGGCCTATTCACATGTCATTTGTATGAGTTGTTTCAGGCCCCGTCTTCCACTACACTCAGCCATACTGAGCCAATTATAATGTGTCAAAGAAGACATATTAAGAAGAGTTTGACGAAGAGTAATTCAAGACCTAGTGAGATGCTTAAAATACCGCCTGTTCAACTGCTTTCAATGCAAACGCTGAGAATATTATCTATCATCACATTTGCTGAATGTTCAATTGCAAAAACCTTTAACACAGCAGTGCTCAGCGATTGTTTATGTCTGTGCCGAGAAAAGGAAAACAACCTTGCAGCTGATCACGACTTTAGTTTAAGAGTCACTCAGTGTTTGGGAGCCTTGGTGGTCCAGGCATTTAGTGCACTGACTATAAACTACCCAGGTTTAATGATAGAAACCAACAAGTCCCAATGCTGTCAGCTGAGATTGGCACAGCTGCCCCCCCTGCAACCCTCTTATGGAGGATCAAGCAGTAGAAAATGAATGGATGGAATAAAATAATACTACGTGTTACCCTAAACTATGTGCAATTCCAAAAATTGCACAGTGGCTGCAGGCCACGGAGATCTTTAGATACTCCCCTTTCATCTTACTAAGAAGTAACTAGTGTGTATTTTGGGAATATTAGCTGAGATCAGGTCATTGAGGATACAATTGCCACATAATGTAGTAAATAGAAAACAGTGCAACTGCTGTTTCACCATGATAACTCAAGGCTGAAGATAAAAGCACAACAGAGACATCAGCGGGCTCTGTTCGTTTGGACTGTCAACTTGAGACAACACAGTTAAAAGGGAACAAGTGAATCACTTCCTAAGAGCATCTTAATAGGAATCAGTCTCCAAGGTGAAAACATCTGTTTGCGTTGAAGTGGGGCAGTGACTTTTGTTTATTCTAAATGGATGATGAGTTTAATCTACCAAAGCCTCTGGAGCACTTCCTACACGGTGATTTAGTGTACAGACCGTGGCACGACCTCCGCTACTTCCAAGGTACGTGAGGGAGGGAAAGCGTCTTATAAATACATAATCATTTCATAATACATAGACTCCGTCAAGCCCTGATGAAGAAAACAGTTGAGGGAAGGTCTCAGAGACTGAGCGTGCGTATACAACGTGTAGTATTACAAAATAATTGTCATGAGAATTTACAACAAGCTCAACAATTAAAACAACAAACCATGGAGAAACCACATTAGTGGAGTCTTCACTGCATCTTTTGAGGGAAAAACAGATGGTGGCGTTTAACAGCGTTAACCTCCGTGCTAAGTATCACCTGAATGTCAATTCAAAATATACAAAAAAGCATGCAAAATTGTAAAAGTGTTTGATTTGACAGCCACTTAGGATGAGATTAGTGACATCATAGTCGCCTCTGGAAACATGATTTTGGGCTTCAGTATACCTGCCTTTCCCCGATGACGACGTCTGCAAACTCCAGGCCGTTTCTACACAGTAGAGCCGTATCCTAACGCTGGCCTCATAAAACCCTCAGCTCTGCACGCAGTACAATTGAGCCCGAATCAAGACTAATTAAGTGCAACCAACTTTAGACATTTCAAAGGGCAATTTAGTTAAATTGGAGGCATTATTTCCAATGCCTGTGTTCTCGGCGAACTAAAAACAGCTCAGATTAACTTTTAAGAGCAAACAGTAAGAAAGGCTCAGCTTTTTTGTGGCCGCACGGAGCAGCTTTATTGAGATAGAAAATTAAGAGAACCGCTAAAATAAAATGGGTGGTAATTTAACCTCGGGGACACCAGAGTAAAAGAAGGAACAGATGTGAAGGCACCATAGGTTATTACTTTACACCGTCATCCACTTGGTTACGTTATGTCAGCCTCGAAATGAAAATGTGCTCTAAAGTCTAGGGTCTAACACTGAGGATGACTTATTGGTAGAAATTGAATATGCTAACAATGTTATGTTAAAAAAACAACTTGGTTTTCATAGCATTAAAAAGTACTTTCTACAGTATACCAGAAAAACAAAACAGCAAAGCCTGCGTTTCTCGTTTGGAAAAAGCCTCAAAAATGAAGGAGGAAAGCTTTGCCGGTCCACGACAGCCACCGTAGTTTATTCTGTTTGGCAGTCCCACCATCAGATGTCAATCATTCTCATACACTGGACATTTGAAGACTTCTGTTTCTTCAAACTGGACAAAGATATTGAAACTTATATAAGATTATACGAGAAGTCAGTAAGAGAAGTAAACAACGGTGTGGTTGACAGGAGATGGCCCAGCACGACGACAATGAATAATTTGTCATTTCTGGGGATTACCCAGAATTGACTCACTCTTTTACATAGACGCTTTTAAACTTCTTTGTGTAACCCTAGAGCAGGGGTGTCAAACTCAAAATGACCTGGGGGCCAATGAGCATCTAGGACAGTAAAGAGGGGGCTGGTCTAGAGGAAAAAATGGGGGGAAAAACGAGTGTTCAGTAACGGGTGGGTATGAACGCAATATCTCATCATATCATCACAATAAAAATATTCCTGATGATATTTCACATAAATTGAAAGTAAAAGTACACGTTTTGACGATGGAATGGTGTAAACTTCACAATACAATAATACAACACTCGTAATCGATTGGGGGGGCTGCATGTGACCCGCACGCAGCTTCACATGTTCTGGACAGCTGCTATCAAACTTTTTAACCTAATTCAACTGATAGTTACATTACATTTGAAGAGTTCAAACTTTAGATTGTTTCATAAAAAAAAACCACACAAGAACCAAGAAACTGTTATAGTGAATCTGAACATGTACATTACCATTAACACTACTCAAAGGAGTAGTTAATGAGTTGGGGGTCTGCGTGTCCTCTCTCACAGAGGGATGCGCAGTCAGATGTGAGATCATTGCCCCCGACTGCAGAGGGGTGGAAAATGCGTCATCGGCAGTCATCACAGTGTGGACATCAAAGACAAGCCCGTCCATAGGGGTTAACATCCAACAGAGGTGAGCAGAGGTTATAAAAACACATCTACAAACACTGGCCAGACCAACGGGCCATACCATCCGTTATTACTGGCACCTTGTTGTCGCAATAAACCAACATGAGGTAAGAGGACGGCGTGTCGAGGCACCACATGCGTAAAAACATTCACACAGGGAGACACCCAGAGGTGTCAGGAAAACCAGAACGTCAACATTAAATTTTATTAGCTGATGGAAAAGTGAGACTAATGTTCTGGGTGACCAGCGCCGAGCTGGTTTCACTTACATTTCAATTAAAACAAACAGTCAACATTACCTCATGCATGTTACACAAAGATATGTGTAATGTGCCGAGAGTCCAGTGTGTTGAGCCTCGTCTCACAAATGGGTTCGTTACTGATCATTAATTGGCTCTTTATTAGTCCTGGATCTTTTTGCTCGTATCATGTGATTTTTACGAGCAGAATGAGTTTTTCCAGTTGGTCAGTTCGTTAGTGGTGGTGTTTAAAAGTGGCAGTTTGCATCTGCAATGACCAACTCGCCCTTTATTTTGCAAAACCGTTAAGGATTTCTTGTAAAAGCTCCTTTAGCGGCATAAACTATTGTGATAAAGACCATCAACAACCACTGACAAGGTAAAGAATAAGCTGAAAATAAACTGCTAAACAAACAAGGTGACCAAAAAAATAAAACTTTTGTTTTGGTTGGTATATTACCACAAATATCCGACATATGTACAACATCATTTCCAGAGATATTTCCATAGAAAAAGTCTTTATTAAGAATAAAAAGTATATTTCCAGATGTAAAGGATGAACTTGCATTTTAAACAATAATAATGAAATGATATTCTGTGTACACAATAATACATCTGGTAAACCTAAGCGTCTCCTTTAAAAGAGACAAAAACCACGGATGATTTAATGTCAGTTTGTAAGTCTGCCTCCTCCTCCCTCACTTCATCCTGAACATGTGGCCATTATTAATCTTATCTGCAGTCGTCAGCAGCTTTACCTGTGTGAACAGGCCCTGATGATTTCACAGCAGCATCCTCCTTAGTCACGTTGCCCTCAGCGCACACTGTGGCAGCTGAATTACACTCAGTGGGAGCAGAAATGTCTTCATTCATGCTGCTGTCAGGGTCAACATTAATGTCCTTGATGTCTCCTGGTTCATTTTTAATCATGTCACCTGCAGGGCTTTTGGTATCAACGGGCCTATGGATGTTTTCCTCATCATTATCGCCCTCTTCCTCTTCCTCTCCCTCTCCTTCACTACTGTCTAGGATCTCTCCCTCCTCGACGTCTTTCTCCCCTGACTCGGTCTTGGCCCTTTTCTCCTGTGGGGGTTTAGATTCAGACCTGGTCCCTCGGGTTCCCGTCCAGATGTTGGTTCCCTGTGTTGTGGGAGACTGTTGCAGGAATGGCGAAACTTGGGTCACGTCCACTTTATTTTGGTCCACTCCTTCACCCTTTGTTAATGACGTAGACTCAGCTGAAACAATATGACCCCATTTGTGTATGACATGATTAAACGCGGCTATTTCAACAGTGAAATTCTTGCATGCTCAAAATTGTACACAATGTTATTAGAGTGATCATTTGCATAGAAATGTTTAGACACAGAACAGACCGGGGGGGGAGGGGAGGGCGGGGGTGGGTGAGAGGGTCAGTACAGACAGTTAGGGAATGACGACGCTACATTCTTGGCTCCATGCTTGTTTTCCAAGATGAGGCAGCATGCCAAGCAATTAGTTGTGCCATAAAGTAGGGTGGACGTGTGTGAAAACAAGACTGTGGAGTAATTGACTGTAAAACAATAATTGTGAATTATGAGCAATTATTCCAAAACACAATGTCCCTGCAGTCTGATAAATCATAAAACATACGCCATGAGTTGCATGTTCCCATGTGCGTTCAAATGTACTTTAAACCTCAAGACAGAGCGCATCCTAAAAAATTGTTATTCAAGTGACGCTAGAACGTAAAAGATTAATGCCTACACTTTTTGCCTATGTGATGTAATGCAATTAAAAAGCTACACCGTTTGTCTTTGACACTTCCATAATAAAAATGTCATTTTAGCCACATTCATTTGAGGTTTGTTCACATACATTTTAATATCCTTTGTGATGAGTCAGTGATGGAGTATGGGGCAATTTTATCTAACCATAATTAAAAAATATAGATCTACTTTAGTCCACTGTTGACAAATATCACTAATGTAAATTAACATTTCACATCACTGAAACCAATTACAAACTCATTCATTTGTTCTCTTCTAAAAGGGCTGGTGATATTTTTTTTTTTTAAGTTTTAAACTGTAATTATTTCATATAGAAGAGCAAAATCTCATCACAAGTGGACACTGAATACACGTATGGAGACGATGTTCACTTGTGTGTGAACGGACAAACTGGAAATTGCTCAATATGCTTGTTTGTACCTGATCTGAACAGGGGTCAGTTGAATGAGTGAGATGTCTTTATATGGAATATGGTTTAAGTATGATCAAAACAAGGTACAAGTTTAACCTCTTTCATCATTGGTGCCTCTTTAAATGTCACTGACCTGTCCACACACATTCAGATATTGAGACTTTTCCCTTTTACCAAATGATACATTGTATGGGGTGTAGTGTAGTGGTTACCCGGGTCGTGAGCCCGGTCAGAACACGGGAATTTGCATGTTATTCCCATGTGTGGGTTTTCTCCAGGTTATCCGGTTTTCTCCCAGTGAATGGTTGTTTGTCTCTTTACGTGTCCCTGTGATGGACTGGCGACTTGCCCAGAGTGTACCCCGCCTTTTGCCCTACATCAGCAAGGATTGGCACCAATGGCCCCCCAACCCTCACGTGGAGGATAAAGTGGTAGAAGATGGATAAATTGTATGTTGGTACAGAAAACACCTAACAATCTAATAGTTCTGTCACCTCATTGCTCATTCTTTGAGCAGAGCATTAGAGCTGAAACAATTAATCGATTAATTGATTGTTAATCGATTACTAAATTAATCAACAACTACTTTGATAATCGATTTGAAGCCTTTTTCATTAATTAAAACAATATTTCTGATTGTTTAAGCTTCTTAAATGTGAATATGTTCTTAATTTCTTTGCTCCATATAACAAAGAAATCATTAAAAGTTAATCATTTTGGTTTGTGGACAAAACAAGACATTTGAGTACGTCATCATTTCCAGGTTTGACAAACACCACTCAACATTTTTTTTAAGGTTTTCTGATATTTTATGGACCAAGCGATTGATTAATTAATCGAGCAAATAATTGACAGATTAATCGATTATGAAAAGAAATGTTAGTTGCAGCTCTACAGAGTATCCATACCATGGTAATGGTGAGAAGTCAAAATAAGGCTTAAAGAAAGGTAATGAGGAGTGATTGTGTTTTGAAGGCGACTTAACAATCCAGTTCATTTAATAGCAGTTTAAAAATATAGAGCTAATTATGTCCAGATGAATGTGCTCTAAACCAGAACACTGACCAGCTGGACGCTGCCTGTGTGAGAGCATGAGAGGCCATCAACATCACTTTATCCTCACTGAATACGCTGCAGCCGCAGTTGGCGATTGCATGGTTATCACTTCCTGCACAGCTTCCCGGGCAATGGCATGTGCGACTATCAGTATGTTTCTATGGTTAACATTTCAGCAAAACAGTGTGGCACCAAGGCCTTATCGCTGAAAACACACATGCAGTCTAAAATTACCTTATTCGTCATTCAGCCCGTCTGGGGCCGACAGTCTAATGATACTCAGTCAGTGCGGTTACAAAAGACCACAATAGCCCAACTCTAAATCTACGCCGTTAATGATATAAACATCCAACAGAGGGAGGAGACAGATAAACAGGTGAAAGTATGCAAACCTCCTGTTTCCTCATCCCTCATGTCACAACTCATGAGGTCACTGTTTAACAGCAAGCCATGTTTAATCCTCTTTTTGGCCACGGTCACTGTTGAGGTTTACATGGTGTGCATGATGCTGTGCAGGACACACATTTCCGTTGGGGTAGGATGTTGCCATAGTGAAAAAAACAGGAACAGAGAGTCTTTAAGTCTCAGCTGAAAAACCCAGGACATGATACAATGTTGTTGGAATCAGGATAGTAAAGACGGGCTGCTGTTTTGGAGCGACATAGGATTTGGACTCGTGTTACATAGCCCTACTTTGTTAAATTACAGACCAGCAACCACAAAAGAGTTAGGTTTAGTGAATACAGCAAGAAAGCTAATTAAGAAGCAGTGGGTTAGTGATGCTGCAGGAATTAGCATTCGGACAGGACAGAGGACATATTAGGCATTCGAAACTAGTTACCTGGCCCTCTCTGAGGATAGTTTTTCCAGTGTTCTTTGAGCACAACGTGTAGCACAGGATATTCAACCAGGGTTTTGTAGCTTAGGTTATCCCTTAGGCTCCTCTGGACGTCCAATACGTGATACCTATTTCAGGGAAAAGAAAGCACACAGAATAGAAAGAAATTATTGCAAGACAACTCAATTACAGTATGGGTAAATTATGTGACACAAAGGTCATTTTCGGAAGATGTCAACTGTTGGCTGTTGCTCTGTTACTGGCAACTTTATTCCCAGCTGCCTCTCTTAGCAAAGTGAAGATCCTGCTTGATGTCCCTCTCAACAGATGGAAACAGACTAAACCAAGAATCACTCTCAAGCACATGAAGGCGCTGTCTCACATTCCCCTTCTTTAGCTCTTATGAGATGACATCAGTCTTGCGTTGTCTCCTGTCGTGGATTAGGGACGGGTTATAAATCACTAAACAGTTAGCCAGGGTGTTTGGGAGACATGGATCGCCTCAACACTCAAGTGACTCAGAACCATCCAGCTCCAGGCTGTCATCGTCAAAATGGAAGGCATGATACATTCTGGGTCTATACAGTAACTGGCACCATCCCTAAGAGATGTCAAGCCTCTGCCAGACTGATGATTGTTTCTTTTGCTAAAAGCACCGGCAGACTGAGAACCACCCGTGGAGACACCCACTCCCCAAAGCAATCAAAGCACTCTATTATAATGTGACATTTACAAGTCTTCACAGGATGGACATTTTCCAACACAGCCCTCCCCTCCTGATACTATTTTCCTTAGGTGGGCTTAATTTAATCATATGATCCCACAAATAATTGGAAATATATTGGCACTTCCTGCAGGACAGCAGTAGTAGTAGTTAGAGCTGAAACAATTCATCGATTAATCGATTATTAATCGAGTACTAAATTAATCGACAACTATTTTGATAATTGATTAATCGGTTTGAAGCTTTTTTCATGATTAAAACAACATTCTCGATTGTTTAAGCTTCTTAATTGTGACTATTTTCTTCATATCTTTGCTCTGAATAACAAAGAAATCATTCAAAGTTGATCATTTTGGTTTGTGGACAAAACAAGACATTTGAGAACATCATCATTTCCAGGTTTGACAAACACCGATGAAAATTTTTTAAGGTTTTCTGATATTTATGGACCAAACGATTCATCGATTAGTCGAGAAAATAATCGACAGATTAATCGATTATGAAAATAATCGTTAGTTGCAGCTCTAGTAGTAGTAGTAGTAGTGGTAGGTAGTTTGGGCCTCAAAACACACAGAACCTTGCCTGCCACAGTACAAACAAATGGTTGCAGGTTATTTCTGACAGTTCTTCACATCAACAAATATCATAAACACGATATTGGGGTGATGGATTTACAGGTTGAATGAAAAAGATGACAAAAATGTTTGTCAAAAACATAATCAGTGAAAAACTGTTTGTGAAGCTGATGTTGAGGCAAGCAAGCGCAGAATATCAACAAGAACTACACCCATTTGCATTGTGCAAAGCCAACAAATGCTGTTTCCATTTCATTTGATTTTATGTCCAACTTGTGATGAATGGATGTTAAAGGATGTTTTTAGTTTCTGTGAATATACAGGCTAAACTAAAACACAAGTGTTTCTACACAACAGAGAAGGATGAGTACTGGCAGAGCATAGTGGGACTGTGTGTGGTGTTGATGGGATTATTTAAACTCTGGCCTTTTCTAGAAACGCGGCACGATGGCTTAGTCAGGAACAGGCCAACATCTGGTCTCCATATAGTGTTCTAGTGAATGAACAGATCAGAGACGGATGTCCTCTTCATGGAGGTTCTGATTGTGTCGTTTCCTCCGTTGTTGAATTGGGAGACAGCAGTGGTAAGGAATCACGCAAATATTTTGATATTTAATAGATGGGATTTTTATAACAAATTATATTGTTTTAATCTAGTGCAAAAACAAATTGGACATGTCTATAGCTATCCACTCACTATCCACAATATTATATCAAGTACTATTTGGTTTGCAGGGATTTTTTTTTTCAATGCAAATACGGCACTTAATCAGCTCTTTAAATGCTGTTTATGCCCAACTTGGATTGTATGCAAATTAGGGCTGCAATGACTAATGAAATGTTTTTTTTGTTTTTTTTTGTAATAATAAAAACAAGCTCTCTGATTTTCCAGCATCCTCTGGTTTCTTTGCTCCATAAAACAAAGGAAGCTTTAAAACTAAAACAAGAGAACTTGAGAACTTCATTTCAAAGGATTGGGATTTACTAATCAACAGGGTTAGTATGGACAAAACAACAAATCAATTATGAAATAAAGTGTTAGTTGCAGCCCTCATGAAAACCAAAACTAGTGTGGGAATATGCAGATGCAAAAAGATGCAAAGTATGCATCTTTCCTGACAAAAATAACACTGAATTTGAGTAAAAGGTTACACTGTCATTGAAATTTAACAAAACCTCCTGACAATTCTCGTCTTTGTCACGTTACAAATTCTCAAAGTACATAAGTCAGTCCTTAAAAAAAGAGTACAAATGTCGGAATGTCCTAGCTTCGTCTCCACTTGTGGCAATTTGATCCATGGCATTGACTTCCATATTTGACAGATGAGCACATTCCGTCTCCTTTTAGGACACCATGTTTTCAAGTGAGGCAAATTTGCAGCACTCATCGTGAAATGTGGTTGTACGAGCCGATTTCTTTTGCAAATAACCTGGACCATAATTTCCACACAACATCTGAGACTGACTGGAACTGATAAAAATGAAAACAGAAATTCGGAATTAAGGAAATATTACCACAATCTTACAATAAAACCGACACTGGGGATAATAATAACTGCTTCTATTCATGCCATTCCTGCTATTTTAGTGTCTATTAGCTTCAGTGTTGGTACTACTGGATCTCAGTGCTGCATTCGACACAGTTGATCACAAAATGTTGCTCGAAAGACTGGAGAAGTGGGTCGGAATTTCTGGTACGGTGCTAAATTGGCTCAAATCTTACTTAGAAGAATGTGACTTCTTTGTCTCACTGGGTAATTGTGAATCTGAGCGAGCAAAGATGACACGTGAGGTCCCTCAAGGCTCCATTCTTGGGCCACTTTTATTCAACATCTATATGTTCCCACTGGCCCAGATCATGGAGTATCATAACATCTCCTATCTCCTATCACGTACACTGATGACACACAACTCTATTTTACAGTGTCACCACATGGCTACAGTCCATTACAGTCAATGACTGAGTGTATTCAACAGGTCAATCAGTGAATTTTCTCCAGCTCAATGCAGAAAAGTCAGAAGTCATTGTTTTTGGTCCCAAAAACGTGAGGCTTGAGGTCAGTGGTCAATTTGACTCAGTGACAATTAGAACCACAGACCAAGCCGGAAATATTGGTATATTTATGGATTCAGACCTGAATTTTAACAGTTACATAAAGACCATCACTAAATCAACCTATTATCATCTCAAAAACATTGCATGAATTAAAGGATTTCTGTCTAAACAAGACATGGAAAAACTTGTTCATGCATTTATTCTTAGTAGGTTAGATTATTGTAATCGTGTCTTTACAGGTCTCGGTAAAAACAATTAATCAAGCAGCTGCAGCTCATCCAGAATGCTGCTGCCAGAGTCCTGACCAACAGCAAGAAAATGGACCATATCACACCTGTAGTTTAAATGAATGTTTTGGGCCTAAATACATGTCAGAGCTGCTCATTGGCCTTGCCTTGCCTATTAGTTGCCAATTGCAGTCCAGCATTGTTTGGGACCTGGAGAAGCATCTGCTGCACAGAACAAACTTGAACATAGCTCCAGGCAAAGTTGAGTTGACAGGCTTGGGAGGGCTAAGGAGAGGGTTTGCCACAAATGTGGAAAAGAAAGCAGAGCTTGAGCAGAACAGAAACACCAGTGTCTAATGAGTGCAAACAGTGGTTATAAAAACAGAATAACACACACACACACACAAAGATTTCCACTTTTGGGTGCAACGGCAAAACCCAGCATCTCTAATTCTGACACATCATTGTGGGAAGTTAAGGAGTGTTAAGGAGGGGATGGCATACTCTGAATCTTAGGGCTGGAACTCGTAAAAATAAACAAAATAAAATAATACAAACAAACACCCACAAGGGAATGAATGGTTCTATTGATGCACAGGCTGTCTTTTTTCCAGTAAGAGGATGTTAACTGGTCACACATCTTTACTTATTTGAGCACAAGAGCTTTTTTATGTGCCTGGGTTGATATTCCCGTAGACATTCAACGACCAATGACGTAATCATACGGTTTAGCAAATGCTATAAATTAACAGTAATGCTAGAGTATGAAATTATTCTTTAAATAGTGGATGTCCATTTATTGTTATTGTTTGGGAACTTTAAATCGTATGTGACCTTAGACTGGAGGTTGATTGTCTTTTTGTTTCAGATTTACTTTGGCCTTGGGGAAGTCATGGTCAACCATGGAAATATTTGTTGGACTTGCCCCTGTATTCAGCTTTTTTGGAAGGACAAAAAAATCAAATATCCCTTTTATGCAAACCCAGTCAGAGCTAGTAAGATATTACAGGAAAAGATTACAGAGAAGGTGAGATTTATATAACCGGTATTACTCATCGCCATAGACATGAAAAGACACAGTCAAAACATTCTTTCCCTGACATGTTTGCTTTATGACTGTAACAGTTTCAGGGAAGTAACTGTCAGGAGTCATACAATATTTTTTTTCCCCCACAATGGATTTAAATGTGGATGACAACGGAGTTCCTGATATTAATGATACTGCATTTCGTGAACCCAGGCTGGTCACTATCAAAGCAGTGCTAGAAATAAAATAGTAGACAGTGAAGTAATTTGTGTGAATGGAAAT
Organism: Solea solea; assembly: GCF_958295425.1. Classification (NCBI taxonomy): domain Eukaryota; kingdom Metazoa; phylum Chordata; class Actinopteri; order Pleuronectiformes; family Soleidae; genus Solea; species Solea solea. Next base: position 18,044,933 of record NC_081142.1, read on the forward strand.
GTGTTCTTAGAAACAAATTCCTGCCTATGTGTTTACATAGTGTTACAACAATCTAATCATGTACTTTTGTATATTTGTATACACATATATATATATATATATATATATATATATATATATATATATATATCACTATTATCATTATCTCAAGGCACACAGTAAGGCAGAAACCTTGCAGTATTATAGAGAGAAGATGAAGGATGGGGTGGGAGGGTTCATGATGTGTCATATTGGCTGGGGGGGCACTGATTATCAACACCACGGATCATTATTCACTCCCTGACTAAGTGGAAATGGAAGACAGCCAAAGTATTTGAAACAAGGCGATGGAAATGGGTGCTATCAGCACATCCTTATAAATTCCTAATGAGACCCTCATGAAAAACAGACACATATGGAGACACAGACATTACAGAGGGATGAAAACAGAAATGGAGTGAGAGAGAAAGAGAAAGAAAGCAAGGATGGAAGACATACGTCCTGTAAAAGTTGTAGACAATTTTCTAGATCGGTGGCTCTCTTCGAACCCTGAAGGCCTTGTTTCTCAACGTCTGTGTAACTTCGCAGGAATTTAGTTAGTGACGTCATGCTCATTGACAAATTACACTCGCTTTATACTGATTAAATCAGTCATGACTGGCAAACCTAGTCAAACGGACAGAGCTTCAACACAGGCGGGATGCCTTGGTAATGACGGGATTCTGACGCATCTAAATGTGTTAAAAAAAGAGATGCTTACTTTTATTTTCTGTGATAAATTGTTTTCAGTGAGGCAGTTGCAGTGGGAACATATTCAGAATTTTATACATGAACATGTATTTGTTTTGCTTTGTGTTTAAAGTGTGTAAATAAGCATATAAAAGCCAAAATAATTAAACTTTGACAAGGCTTTGAATACATACTACACGTCATGCATTGAACCACCCTCTTATCCTGTGTTTTAACTTTATGAAAATTAACAAAAGTAACTCAACTACCAAGCAAGTCAAATAAATTGATTTTTTTACACATAATAAGGCACAAGGGGCCTTATGGTCAGTTAAACCATGTTTAACTCAAGAACTCTCCATTACGCTGCAATGTTTAATTAATTGACATGAGAAATCCTAAAAATGAACCAGGAAAACATCACATCTATCATAATGATGGAGTGGTCTCACCTCACAGAGTTCGCTTTCCTGCCTTCCACTTTCATGAAGACTTTCACATGATCAAAGGGTTGCTGCACATACATCTTCAACCTGAAAGAGATATTTACATGAACACAGAGGGGTTAGAGACTCAAACCCAACCTCCCTCAAAGTAGACAAGAACAAAAGATAAGCGTAGATTGACTGTGCAGTTTTTAAGGTAGCAACAGTAAAGGTCAAAAACACAAACAGCCCATTGAGTGTAGCACCAGAGAGACCCCAAATGTACACTTGCATGTCATGCCGACGGAGCCACAGTATATGTATGGGATTTGAGTCTGAGTGAAGTATCTTGTGTAATGCTTAATGACAGCCACGGCACCTGAGCCTGCAGCAAAAAGCCAGCCAAAGGTTCCACGGAGAGTTGACGTCCACTCACATGAATCTGGACTAAGCAGAGGCTGTGTCTAAATCACCGGCGCTGGGCCAAGTCAGGTGGCCGTTCAAAGAGGTACACCAGTGTGCACTATGACTCTGCTGTGGGTTCTACAATAGACCGCTTACTGCTGACTGTTATCAGCTCAAAGCTTAGGTCAGAGGAGTCAGATCGCTGCACTGTTAGAGCTTCAGATTAGAAATGCTCAGTGTTTTGAAATCAAAGAGCCTGCCTTGTTCGCAGACTGGAGTTCAACTTTGAAAAAAACAGGAGCCTGGGAAATGAAGAATGAAGAAACCTCAACTGAACCCTGTGTGAATGAAGAGATTGATATGAAAGCTCAGGATAGAAAATCTCAGAACAGTGCATGCACCGCCTAATTTGTCTCCAGTTAAACACAGCCACACTGCATATTTATCAACCTAATAAGGAATATTTACATTTAAGTTGAGTGCATTGTGACAAGTGAGGCAGGAAAGATATGTGACAATGTTTTAATTACATTCTAACATTACTTTAATTAATTTAATTAGTTTATATTTGTGTACTCCAGGACCACAAACACAGTAAATTAGCATTCTTACTATAATAATGCACATACTTATATATTCTATTCACTAATGATGCTCATTAATATGTGCTGTACATTATATTAAGGAGAGGAAGAAACACTTAGTGAACATTCATCTGCTCAGAGCTATTTTTGTATCTTTATTTGACTCTTCATATACATGCACACACATTTTGTCCTGTAACTGAGGCATAATGCCTGACCATGCTGCTGCCAAACTCAATTACAGGGGCTCTGGTTTGGCATGCAGGCACAGTGACCTGACACAGGTCATCAAAACCCAAGCTGAAACCAAATGGGTGATATATTTATAGATGGAGACTGGTTTTGGCTGGTAAGTAAATCTGTTAAATTATTTCAATTAAGAAGCTGCAGCTAAATCATAGTCTGCATTTTCATTTTAACGGTCATGAGCAAATGTACCATGAAAATGTTTCGTAATTTTCTGTTAACTGAAAAGTAATTTGAGCTTAAAAGCTGACTCAGAGAAGTGCTACTTAAGCAGCTTCTTGCAAAAAACAATTCATTAAAATTATGTAACTTGCCTAGACCCACATGAATAGCAATACGAGATGAGCATAACTTCATGTGCTTGACATTATACCACACTGTTAAAAGTACAGGTTTCCCTATAGCTACATTTCAACAGCAATTATTATGAGAAATTCAATTAGCTTTGTTTGCCCCACTTGTTTTCCCAGTTGTTATGAATAAGAGAATCCACTAACTAAACACAGCTCCACAGTGGTTGCCAGCAGTAAAACTGCTCTTTTGAACTTTTCAAGAGAAAACAACAAGCTGTCATTATCCTTAAAGTTTAATGTCCTCCAAACCACATTTCAAACTAGTGTTGATTTCTGGGTCTGTTATTACATTGTTAAGTTTTCTGTTTCATGAGTCCAGTGACTGAAGCAAAAACAATTGGGTTGTTGAATTTCTACCACTGAATGCGACTCACTGATCTATGGTTTCTGGCTTTGCTCCGCGACTGTACAGGAACAGTGGTCAGTGGCAATAAATCAAACTAGAAACACAGCGACAAAGCTAAATATACTTAAGACAGTACCTCTTATTTAATGCCAAGGATACAGACACAGTTTCCACTTTAGTTTAGGAGGCCAAAATGGCCTTAAGCAACAACTTTAAGCACAGAAAAAAGAAATCGTCAAAAAAGTAAGTGTTAGGGGAGCACAAATACGAAATTCCAAGAGCTCTCTGCAGTAGCACAGAACCTAACCCGTGTTTGTTTAAAGATATAGTATGTAACTTTTCAATACAATTATTTCACCCCACAGAGTGGGAGTGCAGTATTGTTTTTGGTGGCTCCGTCTGTGTGTGCATCTGCACTTGTTTGCAATATGAGCAACAGAGGCTTGTTAGAATTTAGAATAACTTTTTAGAATTTTGACCCTGACGTGGATTCAAACACACAACCTTCTGATCTGGAGTCAGATGTCTACCGTCGCGCCGCAGATTCTGTTTCACATATAGGCTGAGAGAGGCTCGTCGCGTGAATGGGGTGAAGTCTGCCATCTCTGATTGCCATGTTAAATGTGTGTTTATCAGAAAGCTCTGTAGGCTTAACAAACTTAAAAAGCACGTAGGCATATCCAATTAGATAAAAGTCTCATTGAATTTAAAGTCTCTTTAACAAATGAGGCCTGGCCTCAATAAGAGATGGAAGAAAATGGAAGAAAAGGTATACTAGTATTGGAGATGTATTTAGCCAAAAGCTGGTACACTAAAACTATGAATTTAGGTATCGGGTTGTCCTTTAAAACAAAAATGCAACATCAAACTTAACGGTAAAACAGGAAAACACTCACTTTTGGCGTGTCACATGGTCCGACTCTGTAGGGTGGATGTAAGTCATCAAGATCTGCTTCAAAATTTGTCCATCAGATACCCTAAAATTAAAGAAAAAAAAATAGATATAATGTGAAAAAGAACATCCAACATCCAAAATTAAGTCACAACTTGTTTGTAACTTTGATGACATTTCTGGGAAGTGCAACAATTCACTCTTGCCAAGTGTCGGATTAAACTAGATTTGTCAAGAAGAAGAACTTCTCCTGTTGAGTATTACAATGTTTTCTATTCCTGACACTTGTGCTTTAACAGACAAATTTGATAAGCATATTATTCAAGAAACTAAATTTTTTATTGCGTAACTCACCTCTTCTGAGTGAACTCTGTGCTGCTCTGGGGAAAGATGAGCTTTAGGTGCCACATGAAGCGTTTTTCCCTACGGGAGACACAAGGCAAACAAGTTTTTAGTTTCAGCTTTTAAAAAACAACAGTGGTTGTAGTCTTGTAGTTGTTGTTTTTTTTGACAACGACAGATGAGGTCACCAGTGTTCTCACAATATCCCCTTCACAGTCAAACACAAATACCATTGTTTAAATTTGAAGCATAAAATGGATTCAGTCCTAATCTGTCCAAGACAATAAGCATGGCTGCTTCCAAGAACTTGTCCATCTGTTTATGTGTATGTGTGTGAGTGAATGAATAAATCAGAGTTACCATAGAGACCATGACATATACACTCAATACTAGGACACCAGCTGCTGGATATCACATAATGATCACCTCTTTGGGGTAATGCTTTGGGGGCAGTAACTGTTAAACGTGGTTGGGTTTGCTGGGTTGCTGGGCGTGCTCTACACCCAAACATCTAATCCCCAAACAGCTGCTGTTCTCATATCTACTACTGTCGCCATGATTCAGGAAGAGCCAGAAAAAACGTAATCTATCAAAAACACTTAGAAGACATGAGTAAAAACATGAAATTGCACAACTTCAAATAAGAGTTGAATGAATAGTCCATACACACATTTTACATCTTTGATAAAAGCTGACTTCACAGAGAAGGATGACTCGTTCCAGAGAGAATCATACAATTCTGTTCAATTGGTGTCCCCATAAAACAGAAAATGGGCCACTGGCAAGGTATCATCTCTATGTTAATGCTTGTCCAGAGTCAACTACCACACACACTGAGTGCTGAGCATAACTTCAAGGACTTGTGCTGACCAAGACCACAGAATTTGCCATATATAGGATGGAGCTGATTCATCAACCTCGTCTCCATCAAAGTACAAGGATGGAGGCCTTGATGGGTCAGAGGAATGATGATGAAACACACCCTCAGAGAGACGCAGAGCTTAATTGTAAGGTACGCACAGGAAACCTTGTTATTAAGGCCTTCATACGCACCAAGCACGATTCAGAGAACAACTTAGAAGTTTCTTTTAATATCTTTAATATAAAACGTGTGTCCTTTTAATTGAATTCAATAACAAGACTGCACAGCTACCTGCAGTTACAGTACATTAGAGGTTTCAACTCACACTTTAAACAAGAAAAGTGCCTTCCACAGTTATTCTGCAATGCTGTTTAAGTTATGCAATTGTTTTAGAGTCATTTCATTCTTAATGCTAACCGCAAAATTATTTTGATCATTTAAAAGATAGGCTGCATGATTTTGTTTTATCTAATGAACATATTCAGTAGTTTTTGGCAGTACACAGACTAAACTGCAATTAATATCGAAATCAATCTTGGACTCATTATTTTAACAAGCCGGTGCATGTGAAAGTGTTGTAATGGTGGACCGTGGACCTTCATAATAAGCCAATAAATCAACTGAGTCATGAAGATTCTCAGAGGACCAGAAATGAGAGGACCAAATGTCCTTCCAATCTGCCAGACAAACCATGATGTAATACGTTTAAATGGACGCTCAGAATCGTGCAGAAAAGGTATTTTGTTCAAAGTTGGGAACAATTGACAACTGACCCCCATTTGGCACACATACACATTAAGTGTTCATGAGTGTTGAACAATACATGATTCATTATTTCTTATTTAAAAAAAAAAAAAAAACTTTTGTTTGGGTCACTTTTGTAGGAACAGAACATTTTTTTGTGGTTACAGAAGAAGCTACTATGTACTAGCATGGTGAAAAAATAAAACAAAGCAAAAATATGAGGCACATAATCTCAATCACTGGACCAGGGGGCACAACTTAACAACTTTGTTGACACAAGGCTCAGTTTTGGTGATAGAGGTGCTGTTCTTTGGATCCAGGTGGCACCAATATACCAAAGGGGGCATGTGTATCTTTCTTGAAAACAGACACAGGACACATGGACATTGGAAAGAGGAGAAATATGTGCAGAACTAGCATAGCCCTTGTTAAAAGGTGGTAATGAGTTGTAAGGAGGGGATTCCCTACGTCATTGTAGGAGGCACCAAACACCTCCAACCTCTTAGTCAGAGGAATTTATGCGTTTACTCTCCGAGTTTCGTCTGTACTGAGACGGCGTATGTCCACTTGTTATGTGTGCGAGTGTGTATGTACAAGTAAAAGGTGGCGGGTGGAGCGCCAGGTGTGATGCCATTATTCTGTCATTACAGTGAATGGAAACTATGTCTTTTAGTGGAAAAGGGGCTGGGCCAAAGTTGTAAGCAATCATTTCAGGCAAGGCCACGGTGCATACCTGGGATAAGTGCCATCATTCATTGTTAAGGAAAACGAGGAGGGAGCAGCATAAAAAAGTCAAAACAGAAGCACCTAGAGTATACAACTGCAATGAATACCAGAAACTCCTTAAAGCGAATTGTCTGTCTCTCGTCCCTCAACAGTTATAGCTGAAAGGCCTTAAGCAAGGTATTTAGACAGTAATAAGAAGGTCGGTCCTGGAACTATTTCCATTTAAAAATAGATTAAGCACTAAAATCACAGAAAGATAGGTTTGAAACCAGAACAATTTGATGTCAAAAGCAATTTGCAATTGCAATTTTAGAGTGGGGAAAAAGGGAGAGGTGTATTATTAAACAAGTGATGAACTTGTACAATCAACTAAAGAAAAACTCCCAGTCAACAAAGGCTGTGTAAGGTGGTAGATGGCTTTTAGTGTATGTAGTGTCCACTTGTCAAGCTTTCTCATTTTCATCACACAACTACTACTGTTCGCTTGCTCATTTCTGTTGATTGAGCAGTCATCTAGTAGTGTTGAGTCAACAAATATGTATACAAGTTTCCTGTTGAGGGAAATGGGTGGCAACCGGGAATATATTTTTTCTTTAGATTACATGGTTGAAAGGGCATGCTGTACAGCCCAGCGTGTTTAGGAAAATTGGACTCTTTAACATTTTTAAAATGCAAATTTAGCTCGGTTTGTTATGTGATTAGAGTTACTTATTCCACTAAAACAAGAGAGAGCAGAATCTTTACTGGTGGTTTGGCAGTGAGGGCACAAATCCATCTGGCTGGATTAAGGAAAGGACAGATCCACCAAAAATGGCATAACGTATGAAATCATGTGTTCAGCATGTACCCATCAGATGCCAGGATTGGGGTGGCAAGTGGGCGTTGGTGGACTGAGATGGCAGAACTCTGGGGGCCACTTTAATGTGATATAACAAATAAATTCAGTGTCCAAAAAGACTGAATTAACCAGTGGATCCAACACCTCAGCCAGTGAAATGGAGAAGTTGATTGATCGGTGGAGGCAGAGATAACAGGTAGCTGCAGCTCAAGACATTTGCCGTAACTTATCTGCCCTTGACTAGAATGTGCAGAACAAAAAGAAATGTTTTGGGTCCTCTGTCACTAGTCTACAGCCATGCAACGGAGGTTTGATGAGCATTATTTAAGAGAGAAATTAGTGCCGACAATCAGTGTTGAAATATCGAAATATCAGTTGACTGGTTTATTGTCCCAGTTAAAAAAGGAATTAAGGTAATTTATCCAAAAGCTGCTAATGCAGTCTGCCAATGTAGCTGCATCTTGAGCTGAAGTTTCAGTGGATTTAAAAACTGTCATTAACAATAAATCTCACCAATACTTAAATTCTTCCCTCCAAGTACAAAACTACGTAATTATATTTGAGCTTAACATCACACATGGAAACCTAATTATTAAAATCCACTCAACCGAACAAGACACATGGTAAGTTTATGTTCTCTGTAGCTCAGGCAGCACATTCACATGTCTGGTTAATTTACAGTTAGGAATTTCACTCAGAGCCAGACAGCAGCGTGTGGCCCACAGTTATGTGGCCCACTGTGATGACAGTGTTTGCAATGCTGATGAAACTGCTACTTAACATTCTGATGCGAGGTTTGCCTCCGATGGCAGCCGACATAGACTCTGTTCTGTATCAGCAGTGCTTAATCAAGCCAATGACAACCAGAAGGTTGCCTGTTGGAGTCTAAAACTATGTTCGACTGAAGTTGCTACCAACTGTTTTATTTGAACTTAAATTTTGGACAGTCAACGTTGTGGCGCACACGAGCATGCACGGGGAACAGTCATGCCCCCATCTGTTTCATTAGGTACACTATTTTATTCAAAACTCATTCAAAGGTTTTTATAAACCTGTTATGAACCTGTTATCACTGCACCATTATACCACAAAGGTGCTAAAATTCAGTCTTGGGTATAATTGAGGCTGAATATTTGGGGGCAAACAGCTTCAGTTACCAATTATGTGAAGTTATATGGACATATGTTCAGTTATCGTCCACATTGACTAGCTCTGCAATATGTTGTCCAGAGGAAAATTCCCTGCTATGCCAGGCAGAGACCGTAGAAAACATAATTCCACTCTAACACGACTGCCCAATGTTCTGCCAAATGCCAGCTGTTGTATACTCACCCTCCAAGGGTTGGAGTGAGAGGCAGCCTGTAATTTTTCATCAAACTCTTCACTGTTCATGCCTTGTTTTGAAATTAGTCACCGGCAAGAGGTGGAAAGAAAGTAGCCACACGGTCATTATTTTGCATACGAACATTTAATCAAAGAGACGCACGCACAAAACCTCACACTCCATGCACATACAGTCACACTTAACATGCACACACACATACAACCACTGCTAGGCATGTGTTTGAGTTAACCGTCTGCCAGTAATGATCCTTTTCTGGCAGTGCGAGTGCGTAGCATGAATATGTCACTAACCAGCTGCAGTCACACTGCGCACACATCTGCTTTTTATATTATGTACTTGGTACATTCTGAGGCACATTGTCTTTGGATTTCTCACAATTTACTGTATGCCATCCCATCCCTTACCTCCATTTGCTGATGGGTGAATGGTACATTATTCTAGTTAGTTGAGTAATCTTCAGAGAGACCTGGTGAGACTAACCACGTAAACAAAGAAATACAACTGTGCAGCTGGCTCTTGATTATTCTGTAGATGCTGTCACAGCAAGAAAGCATAAAGACTCTTCTTGTGTCTTTTGCTGGAGCAGTTGTGGGATTTTAGCTCATTTCCCCAGAGGCTGAACTTTTTTTAAATAACGAAAACTTTGCACACAGACACTCTGGTCTCTTCCTACAAAAACCTTCTGTTACCATCTGACAAATGTTAAGTTGGAAATGGGGGGGTGTGGGTTTGGAGGCTGGGCAGAGTCTACAGCTATAACCTGACATCATGTTGCCTCATCCTGAGATGTGACGTGCACAGAGACAGACATGACAGAGAGGTAGTCTTTAAGGATGGAAAACAGGGTGGTGAAAGGGAAAGAAACAACGTAAAACCAGTTGAGGGAATGACAAAGGATTCTTTTAGTAGCAATTCTGATTGGCATCTTCTGTTGTCCCTGGGTATTTTAGACTCATAAACCTTTAATATGCTGGTCAATAACCATCCCCTCTACTTCTTCAGGCTCAAGCCTCAAAATAATGGAAAAATGGGTGGCAGAAGTTTGTCCAATGAGGGAGAAAAGGTGCCAGACATGACAAGACCACCAGTGAACTTGAGCAAAATTGGAAAAATGCCCATATGAATGAATTACTCCCTACTCCAGGGTCTCAGAGTAGCAATGAGGCTTGCTCTCTACATTACCACAAGGGTAGAATGATGACATTAATAGTTAAACCACTAATGGGCACAGGCAAAATAACAGCACCATCAACTGTTAACCAAATTATTTATCACATGTTCATTTTTGCACCCCAAGTTTATTCTAAATGATAGATGAAAAATGTTACTATAGGATCTTTATTGGAACCAAAGTCTCATGTTCCCCCATGTTTTCTTATAGACAATTATTTAATAACAATAAATTATTGATTACAATTATCCCACAATAAGTTATGAAATACATAAACATGCTCATGCATTGCACAAACACAGATATAATACATACATCTGATTTACAATGCAACTACATTACTGCCTTCGCTTTGTTAGTTAGTAAAGATGTCTCTGCCCTGCAAATGCATCTTCCCCGGGTGTAAAAACATGCAGGAAAGCTGTGTCAGTTCATTTAATATTCTGTAAGATGACAAAATGAACCACAGAATAGCAGACTCCTGTTGTGAAGCTGCAGGTACCACTGACCAAGAAAAAGGAGTCTCTTAGCAGAAAATGTTGCTGAAATGTTTTGAAACCTAAATTTTAACTTTCTATTTTTTAGTCATTCAAGTTTGGCAAGGTAGTTTTCCTGTCTGGAGACACAGTAAGAGGAGATATTTCTGTATCACTTTACACATACTTTAATATTCTGACATTTAGTGCAATAATTTCACATAATTTGAACTTAGTTTTGAGATAACCATTTTCCCACATCACCCAGCCCTACAACAGCTGTGTGTTGACCTCAAGGGATTTTTCAAAAAGTAGTCTGCAAATGGTAAAGTCATGCCAAACAATTATTTCTACTATGTTATTATTCAAATACTTTTTACCTATTCAAAAACATCAATTATAGGGCACAAGGCATTGCTAAAGAATGTGAAACGGTATTTAAATACTAATAAACACAGAAGAAAAGGGTTTGACTAATTTCATTCACCAGGTCGAACCTTACTGGACTGCGATCAGACTGGAAGGCATGTGTGAGAAACCAAACCAGGTGTGTTGTGCTGGTTGGAAGCAGCAAATATATGGACACTGATGAAATCTGACAAACTTCCCAGCAGGAGAGGTTCCATTTCTGCGTAACAGCCTCAACTCGGCTCAGTTTGTTACATACCGGTGTAGGCGTTTCAAGTAACTTTAGATTTCATAGTCATAGTGTACAAAATGTCCAAGTTGTACCCCCATGAATGGCAGTGGCTGTAGATAAACTATGGAGAGAGCCAGCACTAAAAACAACTGCTGTGAGAGCTTCACAAGAGTGCCATCCTGTGGTTAAGTAAAACATCACTAATGAAGCTCATTTTGCAGATGAATAAGCAGAAATTAGCCTTAGCAGAAAACTGGAATGTCGTCTTGGGGACTGTGTGTTCCATAAATGGTCTCACAGTAGGTGGACTTACAGTTATGCTGCTCTGATGGTAATTCAAACACTGTAGATATTGCATTACAGTCACTGTTTTAATGTTTTGTCTACGATGGTAGCAACAATCAGATATGTTAAAAGTGAAAAAAATATGTTATAAAGAGATGATTATTTTCATATTTTATTATGGTCATGACCTTCTTGAGATGGCGATGACAAAGTGAAAGTAGTTTCAACTGAATAAAACATCTATGATGATTATTTAATTGTGCCAAAGACTGAAACAATTTGTTGCGCCAACAACCACGTAGAAACGAGAAAAGACTAAAAGTAAATGTAGAGTCTCATCTCGTCGTCTACCGCTTTATCCTCCACATGAGGGTTGCGGGGGGGCGCTGGTGCCAATCCCAGCTGACATAGGGTGAAAGGCAGGGTGCACCCTGGACAGGTCTTCAGTCCATCACTGGGCCACATAGAGACAAACAACCATTTGCTCTCTCACTCACACCTACAGTCATATTTAGAGTGTCCAATTTGCCTAAACGGAGACCCCAAAGAAAACCCATGCAGAAAGGCCCTTGTTCCGACCGGGTCATGAACCCGGTTATTCTTGCTATATGTAGAGTCTGAGAAGTTGTAGTCTTACTTTGAAAGGAAGAAGGTGGAGTTTTCCCTGCTCTTGCTGAAGGTGATGGGGAGAAACTTCAGGGTCATGTTCATCTTTCTGGCACTGGCTGCCAGCCTCTTCATCTGAACCACAGAAATTAAAGACAGTATAGTTTAGAACAGTGTAGTAGTTGAGCTGAGTTGAGTTGTTTCATTGACTGACTCGTTCAGCTAAGTAGGACTGACGCACTGACTTCAGCTTCTTAAATAGGAGCATTTCTGTGATGCTTAAGTAAATATCTTTGAATATTGAGAAAACAACAGACCACAGAAAACGACAGTCATAAGACCTTTAATAAATATCTCATAGCCGCAGACTTCGGACGAAGCAAACGTCTGGTGAAACAGTACGTTACAAAAAGCTCCTATTGTTAGCCTTGATTGACAGATTGTTGGGATCACAGACTGTGTGATATTTCGGTGCAATGGAAAAGTCAGTGGGAGAGAAATCTCATCAAAGAACAAATTGATCTATAGACCAAACATCTGTTCCATTGCAATTAATCCAGCTGCACTGTCTCATTAAGAATCAAACTAAAGATGACCTGAGCCCCTTCTTACTGCTCTCATCTAAATTTGAAAGGACAAGCCATTTCTTTTCTGGCACTCATGTAGCTCCTCCATGACTTCAGATTGGCAGGAAGAAAGAGACAATGAAAGAGATTTATTTAAAGCCGGGACTATACAAAGAACAATAACAGATTGCTGTGCTAGTAATAATCTGGAGGAAACCCAAATCCCAAAAGTCGTTCTGTGCCAAGCCTTTATCTCTCACAGAGAATATGCCTCGTTGCTTTGATTGATTTGTGACCGCAGACACGGTTACTGCCTCTGACCAGAATCACTGCCTCAAGAGTTATACGCCTCTGCTAACCAGTCAAGTTTCATTGCATTTATCTGTCCAGGGTCATATAATACATGTGATAAAGGTTTTAAGGGAATTTGATAAACAGGTATAAAGTGATTTTTATTTTTTTCACATGACAACGGTATAAATTACGGTTATGGCAAAAAAAGACCCCACAAAAGTTTTGTGGGGTCACAGTGATCTTCATCTTCACGTCAAGGAGAACACTTCTGAAAATATGGAGGCATTCAATTTGATATAATATAATAAAATAATATGAATGTATATATTTGTAATACCTGTATACTGTATATTATTTAATACATTAGTCTGCAGCTAATTGTATGTATCAGGGCATATGTCTGATAAATAATGTGATTTCTAATAAATTTGCTCAGATGCTTGTCCGTTACACTTCAGCCTCTGGATATGTAAGGTGCTCATAGAACTCAAAAGGTGACCGCAAGTGTGATGCTCACTTAAAAGCTAATAAACTTGGCCTTGCACTAACTTTTCATCTTGCTGCTAAGATATTTCAGCACTCGGGAGAAAGGTTTTAGACGATCCGCTGGAGCAGTTGTGAAATTTAGCCTATTATGAAGCATACACATGACTAACAGTGACAGCAATGTAGAGAGGACCATCTGTTTTTAGTTGTTAAATATCAAAACAATTCCATACCCTAATTATGCTGGAATTAAATTGAAGCTGGCCAATTTGTCTGAAAGGTACGATGAGATTCTTCTATTTGGTTGAATTTCTACTTTGAAAATGGAGTTACTTTTTCTTCTATTATACGATGCTTATTCAGATCAAAAGAGAACTGTTCAGGCGTTGAAGTCCACTCTAAAATATTCACCCAACATTAAACAAAAGACCTACTTTAAAGGTGCTGTGTGGAGTCCGGATGAGATTGTCCCTGGTGGCTCCGTCAGCAAATCGCCCTGTATCCTCCAGAAATCTGTAGTCTACAGAGCCAGAAAAGACAAACAAGAAACATGCGGAAACGTAAAGGCGTAGCATTTCTTTTAAAACTACTCACTGATAACATACCCTGAAATGAATAGTGTATCAACGATGATACTAGGAAATACAAAATAAAATCCTCGACAACCCACATTGTGCTTATTAGTCTAAAATCTCACTTGAAAATACATATATTCCTTTTTAAATGTAATATATGTTGGATATGTTAGTGTTTTTACTTTTCTAGTAATTGGAAGGAGTAGAAAAAAAGAAGAAAAAAAAGATGCTGACCATTGAGAAGTGCCATTTCATCAAACTGTGAGAGAGACACATATGCAGTTTTGTCTCTGACCCCGCTGCATCCCGAGTCCTCTTTGTGTTTCTTCACACAAAGCAAGCTGGAAAAATAAAAAGAACACAGACAAAATGTGGTAAATGGCGTTTTTGTTTATTTTAAATTATTTTGGTTTGGAGGTTTTGGATTCGGGACAAACTGTCAGGAAACCTGACAAATTTCAGCTTCATTCAAAAGAGCAATAAGGTTAAAATACTGCAAAAGCTGGAGCCAGTATCTATAAAGAAATTTCCTATTCAACTGTTTCAGCCAAAAATAATATAAAAAAAGGGGCCATTATGCTGCATGCTGAGTACTTTTACTACGGATACCAATATAATGTATTTGTATTATGTCTATATAGATTTAGCATTATTACTACATTTAATAAAACGTTTAAGTGAGGACCTAAATACTTCTTACAAAACATCCTCATTTACATTTTTGAGAGATGTTTTAAATCAAAAGATCACTTTAGCAGATATGGTTACTCCGAAGAGGCTGTAACTGATGTTCGGAAAAACACAATCAAACCTTATTAAGAAAAATAAAACTGGAATTAAGGCGAGTGTGGAAAGACACTTTCAGACACTTGGGGATAGACAGGTATTTGGCCAGGATTAGACAAGGGCTGTATCCAGGAATGCTGAATGATGCCCAAAACAACAGGCAACAATGGGAGAAGGGGAAGGACATCTCCCGGGCGCCCTTTGCTAAATGTTAATGAAATTTTCAGCTATGACCTTTAACATGCCATTTACTATTACAAGGTTTTATTGTAAAGGCTTCGGCATCCACAGCATGAGGAGCAGCCCGGTGAATCACTGGTCTTTTGAGTGGCATGTTGTTGCTGGCCATAAACCAAAGCATCATTCAAGCAGTAAGTCAGTTATAAATATTACATTTCGGCACGGAACGGTACAAGTGATTTTTTACGATTATTGTTACATAATATTTTTGATGGGGAAAAACAGAGCTAGTTTATATTAGTTCTATCACACGCACGGAAGACAGCTATTATGTTGTTCGAACTAAGATTATCTAACTGCAGGGATCTGGGAGAAGATCTACTCACTAACAGAATTCATCCTATACATGGGATCTCATTGCAAAATGTAACAACAGAAACAAGTATTAATCTGTGAGGTCTTTGGTTTAGATGTGGAACTTTTTTCTGCACTTAAGCTCACAGCTGCTTAATTATCCAAGAAAAAAGAAAAGAGGAACTACTGCAAAAAACTTTGAAGTTTGACATACTGTCCAGTGCAACCACACGAATAAATTATTTGAAAGACTCCATGGGCCACATCTTCATCCGTGTATCCATTCCACCTTGGGCTCATGTTACATAACTCGAGGCTCACAGGAAAATCTTTAGAGAGCACCTTGGGTCAAATCAGAGTGTAGGATTATAATAAAACTATGGGGAAATAGTTTTGTTGGGGGTTTTCCATACACTTGGGTTTAGTTCTCTCAAAGCTGCAATGCACTTCACTGAGCTCTCTGTTAACAGAAGGATTCAGAAGCAACAGTGCAAAGTTTCTGTATTTTTAGCATCAGGGTTCCAAGTGCACTATAGAAAGAACGAGGCTACTGATGTTAGTGATATCAGTGCATCAGTGATATCAGTGCTACTGATGTAAGTGAAATCAGTGCATCAGTCTTTCTATTAAAGCTAAGTTCACAAACCTTACATGTAACTTAACAACAATGACACTATACTTTTCCTTTGCAACAAAGGTTGTTCTTTGTAAAAATATGAGCAAAACATAACATAACTAAATGGATTTCAAATACATAACAAATGAATCTCTACAATCGGTAGGACTATGCACCATGCAGAAAGCTCATTTAATAAAATTTTGCTGTAAAATAACTAGTACTTGTATTAAGAGCAATAATCTCACCTGCACGAATGTGTAAGACAGGCTGGACACCTGTACTTTGCCTCCTCTGATTGACACACAACACAACTGTTAGAAAGACAAAACGTCAGACAAATAATTTACAGAGAAACTGTGAAATAAATATCACAGGAATAAATACATGTTAGGAAAGATGAAATAGACAAAAACAAATAGTATAACAGCCTTTGTTCACTTGTGCCAAGCAAAATTTTACACACTTTACAAGCTGAGATTGGTGTTTCATTACATTATGGTAATTTTCTACAAATAATAACTATATTTCAAATAAAGTTGATGGTAATTAGGTAAAGGGAAGTTGTCATGGGTTGGTCATCCTAACTGCAATTGGTATTACCCACAAAATAACATTTGGTTATTTTTAACAGCTTCAACTCTGTGAACACTGAGATGCTTTAAACTTTGTGTCAGTTGATGGTCACCTAATCTCTCTAATATGCAAGGCCTTATAATGGCAACTTTGTTAAAAAAAAAAAAAATGGGGTCTCTTTGCTGAATAAGGTTCTTAACCATGTGAAATAGCCTGGAAATATTTAAGTAGCAGTGGATCAAAAGAAAAGGTGCTGCATTGCTTCGCTTTTAGCATAGAAGAAATGAAATTAGATAATTTTAGCATTAATACGGACCTTTTCCACAGCAACAATTTGACATGTTCTAGTAGAAAGGCACAGGCGTTACTTATATCATTAATGAACACTCTACTCTGTACAGTGACACTATGCCAGCCTGCACCCCAAGCCAGAGAAAGCTGAATGGAAATTGCCATCATTAAATAATTGTTTACACCTGGACTTATTTCTTAATTGATTTATACAATATTTATATTAAGCAAACTTCCTTGAATTATTCTCTATCAGTGTTGACTTTGTCACTGTACTTTTACATGAATATACTAACTGGACAGAAACAAAAGTGTTGAAAACACTGGATTGGAAATTAAGCAAATTTAAGTTAAAAATTAAGTTAAATACAACAACTCCATTAGGTCAGGTGTAGCCTTGTCCCTAACTACCCCACGACAAATTAAGCAAATAAAAGGTCTGACAGAAAATACTGTTGGTGTGGTCAGGGTGCAGTAGAATTTGCTTAACGTGAACTTTTCATACGTCCTTTTGAGATCTCCTTTAAATCGTTCTTTAACATCGAGTCAAGGACTTTATGTTAGTTTTAGACCACAGCACATTTATTATGATAAACGTGTTACAGTGAGCCATGTTACATGTTGCTGTAAGTGTTAACTATTAACTTGTTAACGTTAATACATAAAGACACATTTGCGATATTATGGATAAAATCTAGAAGCAACAGTGATTTAGACCATCCTGGACCACAGCAGCACTGAAGCACATGAACTAGTTGGTTAGCATAGTTAGCAGTTAGCTCGTGATTCTGTTATAAAACACTCACTTAGACATAGAAATCTTTCTTTTCGTTGCTCTCTGCGCTTCCTCCTCCTCCGCGCCGTTCTCCGCCGCTGACATTATGTCTCTTGATGGTAAAACTACTGTGCACATGTCAGCAGAGCCGCCGCCGCACGCTGTAAACCAACGACGAGATCAAAACAAACCTTCTTCCGCCCGGCGGCACGTGGAGACGAGTTCCGGTTGGAGACCTGCTCGGTAGAGACCCCTAGTGTTGGAGCGTCAGAACTACAACGTCAGATCAACAGCCTGTTAAAGTGGACATATTATGCAAAATCAACTTTTTAACCATTTCAATACTTATATTTGGGACTCTGGAGGCCCTACCAGTCGCCAAAGTGTGGACAAAGAATACTCAGTCCTTTTTTCGTGGTCCCCCTTAGTGTAAGTATAGGCGATAAAACACGCGACTGAGCTCATACAGTATTTGTCCTTCACCAGAAGCATGGACAAACAAACGCAGACTGTCAAGAAAACAAAGCTTTTGAGTCTGCTACAGTACATGTAATTATGAGGTAGGATTATAAGTCAGGGGGCCCCATGGGCACAGACTGGAAAAGCATGACTCCCTGCGTGACTAAGGGCCCCGTCAACAGATCAGGTGGGGATAACATAACCTAAGAAGCCATATAAACACTTCAAATAATATCCAGTGTGATTTGGCTTCATTACCCATTAAAATATCAGGATAAATAACATTGTAATGAAGATATAGGGACCGTAGTGCAGAGGCTTGGGTCCCTGGGCCAATTCAGTAATCCATCTTTGGGTACAGTTAGTAGTTACATTTATATTAAAGGTCCAGTGTGTGACATTAACTGGTGCAACTGCTGAACAACCTTAAGACTCCTCTGTTCGCCCCTCCCTTTCCTCAGCATGTCATGGAACTAAGGTGGCCCTAGCACACCAAAATGAATTTGAGTAGTAAGCTTCTGCTTCAAAGAGACAAACGCATGCCCTTGCTGGTTTGTCCATTGTGGGCTTCTGTATAAACATAGCACCACAGGATGTTTTCCTCTGTAAAGAAAGGCCTTTGTGTATAGTATACATACATTTTGTAACACACTGGACCTTTAAAATTTAAAAACATAATGCAACTATGAAATAAAAATGAACCAGTGATGTCCTGTTTAGCTTGTGTATGTGTCTAACCAAAAGGACGTAATAATAATATAATAATATATGTCTAGCTATCAAAAAACCCAAAACGTATTTGTGTATTTGCAGTTTTCTCTCATGACCCTTTAGAGTGGCAACTCTTATCTTGAGAACCACGGCACTAACCTCCCAGATTGTATCTTATATAGCTAATCGCTCTACCTGCAGGCAAATAATTAACAAACTGATATGATCATATAATTTCTTTCTCCGGAGACATTGTTTTAGTACTCTGCATCCTTACTGCTCTACTGTACACATATTTGGAATGCAGGGATTTTATTTTATTTATTCATTTATTTGAGGATCTGAATATGTTTGTCCTCCTTTAGTTTATTTCAGAGTAAACTGGTGAAACTGTGAAACATTCTCACCACTTTTCAAATAAGATTATCCCAGGATTCATTTGTTGTGGTTGTGGGATGAGTTGAAACAGACACCACACTTTCATTACAACATTAAGCACACCCTCTTTTTTTTTGTTTAGAGTATGAATGGATGGTGGGAATAAAATGATGTGGCCTAAATCCTGCAAATTCTTGAAGTGCCTTTTAGTAGCAATTACTACTGTTGCTTTCAGAGGAATCTAACCATTTAATCCTGGTTTAAAGTATTTTTTGAATAGCAACACACACATTCGGTTAAGGCAATTTGTTCAAAGGCACCACAGTGTGTCCTGGAACCTAAACCTCTTGGACTGACACAGATCTACAATAGTTTTGTCATTGCCCTTTTTGTACAGACCCATAAATCGATAAAAAATATTGCATTTAATTGACAACTTATTTATTATTTACACATAAGCATCCAACATTATCTGCCACAGACTTTATATAATTACACTCTGTTCAAGGTAATATAACTTAATATGAAATGACTGTATTATTTTGTTTTCTGACTCTGGCCTACTGTAGCTGCCAGTTCACATAGTATGATAAACATAAAGTCACAGGTGTTAACGCACAAACACACCTTTAGAATATAAATACTTCTTCAGACTGAGTTGTGGTTGACCAAATAGTTCTCTGAGTATAATTTACTGTGATACAGTGATGTGAGCAAAAAAAAGGACATAAATAAACAAACAGTATGCTGTCAATATATACACAAGAAATGTAAAAACGGATGACTCTTGTTTGTTGCAGCACCAATGACAGGTTCCCCCTGAAGAACCTACAACAAAGAAGGAAAAGCTACAAATATATGTTGTGTATCTATTTAAAAATAATGGTTCATAAATTAGAAATGACCAAATCAACATAAGTACTTATACAACATTACAAATCTTGATGTAACCGGTACATACAACACAAATTGCAAAACGACTAATTTGACATGAGCAACTATTCTAGAAAGCAATGAGCAGGGAGAGGTAGAGCGCCATCTGTAAAGATGAACAGAACTGCAGGTGAAAACAACGTTAAATATAGGTGTATGCTGGGAAAATGAAACATTTAAAGCAGAGATTATCCACATGCTATTGCACTCATATACACCTTTGTCTAGACAGTGCTCCTATGTAGAGGCCTGGCACGCTCCTTCGGGTTTGGCCCCAGCGTAGGATGGTCTGATTGTGTTCTGGGGTGAGAGGGATATGTGAGCTTGACAGTTTGGGTATAGGCTGCGGCTTGGTGAGGCCCAACCCTATGATCAGGGATTAACATGGGTCCATATACAGCCAACCTAAGCACCATTCGACTGGAAAATTAAACAAACAAACACATTTTACACATTTATTTGATAAATACTGGTATACACTATTCTCCTTTGGCTTTCTTTTTCCCGGATGTCCCGCAGAGATCAAGTTCCTACAGGCCTGCCTTCAAACGGACCTTGGGCAAAGTCCTTTCAACAAAACACTCTCCATGGCACACGACTTACTCCCATGGACACTCGTTCAGGCTTGGTGTTCAAGCTTCTCTTTGGTAGGCAGCCATTTTGAACAGCCTTGCATTTAAGTCGTTTATGTAAGTTGGTTACAGGATAGTGGTGTTGGTGTCAGAGGAAGCAGACTGGACCAACTTCTATATGTTGCTGACTGGTGGGCTGTGGTGTGGGAAATTCCTGTATGTCAACGATAGGTAGCTGACGACTGTCCTGAGTATGGAAGAGGAAACGTGACTGGTGCCAACTCCCGTCTTGGATCTGACAGAAAGAAAATAAAAAAAGAGTTTTTAATATTTCATATTGGCAGTAATTCAATCATTCTCAGCATATTTAAATACCTACATAACACAATGAGCGTCGGACTAATGCAGGATTTCTCATGCCAATTCAAAGTGTGCTGGTCATATATGTATTATGCGATCAATATCTGCAGATGAAACTAGCTCATAGATATATCAGTCAGGCTCCAATTCAAATAATGTACAATGGAACTGCCTGTAATCTCAGCTTTTCAGACTGTAAGGCAAATAAAACAACATTTGTTGATTGACTGATTCACTTCCCACCCCCTGGCCAGGTACCTTGCACTCGTCTTGCAGCACATGTGGTTCAAGTAGTGTGTCTTTCACAAACATCTGTTTGTTCCAGCCCCGAAACCGAAATGTGGTGTTGTGCGTATGAGCGTTTCCAGTGGAGGTGAGGCTGTCCGATGGATTGTTGGATGGATCGTTCAGGCAGTGGAGTGTGATGCTGTGGCTGGCCTCAGTGCTTAATAAATGAAGAAACTTCATTTGGACTTGCCCTACACCGAACACCATCTATGGGCGAGAGACAGCAAGAGATGTAGTGTGATCAATCTGTCAACATTATAACTGATTGTGTTCTATCAAATTCAAAATGTTAAACTGTCCTAAATACTCACTGAAGGTTAGATTTAAAGTCAATATCAATTATGCTTTTATTGTCATGCTGAAGACTTTGACATGGACAAAAGGGGGAATATTCATCTATTTAAAAAAATATTCTTTGATGAATAAGTTGTTGCACACTTTATCGTTACCTTATTAGAGGCCAGTGGATGTAAACATGTCTTCCCCCCTGCAGTGAAGTTGCAGAAGACCTTGAAGGCATCAGATATGCAGCCCAGATTGGGATCGATCCAGAACCAACCTAAAAAAGTCCCCAATCAAACAGAAGACAGAGGAGAAAATGAACAGGGAAAACAAGACAAGGTTTTATATACACACACATCTACATGGAACTAAAGAAAAAAGCCTCATATGAATGTCCACTGAAAGTCTCTCACCATCTTTAAGTGTGTGCTGACAGTCGAGCAGATCTTTGCAGATACGAGCTGGGTTTTCTCTCGTGCCTAGAGGTTCTTTGATGCTCTCAACCACACTGCTCAGGTAACGCAGAGTCTTCAGTATCTCTGTATTCTGATCCGGCAGGCTCATCTCCGTGTTCTGGAAACTCTGGATCAGATAGATAAGGACGCTCGAGTCAAAATCAGAAATTGCATACAGTATGAAAATGCCTTGAAATTGTATCTGCTCAGCCGGGGTCTTACTGTACCTCTGTCCTGAGGGCAGCGTTTGAGTCTGACAGACTGTAGACTTCTGAGTAATCATATATCTGCCTCTGTGGAATGTAAATCAGCAGGATAAATGTAATGAAAAACAGGTTCAGCTTCACGTTCGTGACTAAACTGAAAGATCTTAATACATGGGCTTGTTGATAGGTTTCAGAAATCAACACATGTTCAGTTTACAGAGAAAACTTTCATAGAACCGCTGCACGCTTCAATAACAGAAAGGCAGTGAGAAAAAAGTCTTCCATCAATAAACCGTCACATTCCAGGGAGGACATTCCACTCAGCATAAACACTACAGTCATCCCATAATGTGTGGAAACAAAAAGAATGCATTTGATGTACAGCGGAGTCTTTAAGTCTAAGACCAGTGTACAGTTGGGTCTCAGGCTTTTAGCGTTCTTAGAAATGTTCAAACAGGAGCAGCCTAAACTTTATCCAGAAGTAATGACAAAGTGGAGATGTGAACGATGAGTCTACATGATTAGTTGGCTCTTCTATATGTTAGCAAATCAGTGACAAAGATTCCTGCCCTGGCTGTAGCGCGTCCTGGCTTTGCTCTGCTGTCAGAGAAATAGATCTTGACAGGAGAGAATCTTGGATTACAGGAGAGACGTAACAGCGTTGCTCTCCAGCCAGAACCACATGAAGAAACTCTTGCTGTCTCTTAGTGAGGATGCCAAATAATTGCCAGAAAAGTTTTTTTCCCTTTACATAACATCATGTTATGTCACAGTGAGGCAACTGTTGACATTCAACTGTAGGTGAACTTTCATAATTAACTCTTTAATTAAAAGCAAACGCAACATCTATTAGGTCAAAGTGACCTTTCCCTTTGGGTGACCAAGTTCATCCATGTGGATGTTTGTGTGACAAGTCATAAAAGTCCTTCCAGGTGTTGCTAAAATACTGTCCACTGGGCACATTTTCCTCTAACTTTATGGCCCCCAAACCTGTGTTTTTTAAATCAATCTCAAAGCAGGATTTTCGACTTTTATCATCCTGGCTGTCTGTTTATGACATGAAGCACTTACCGTTGGACCTGGAGCACCAGGGGGTCCCTGAGGTGGGAAGAGAGAAAAAGTCACAGTGAAAAATTATCCCCATAGTGGTCGTGTAGTTTTAGCAAGGAAAGCAAGGAAGAGCACGAGACAGCAAGCAAGAAAGACAGGTCAGATTTACCTATCTATAGTGGATGGACGGATGGATGGATAGATAGATAGATAGATAGATAGATAGATAGATAGATAGATCGATAGATAGATAGATTATTGCAAAGTAACTAGCTAAATATAAAATAGCAACATAGCTAGATAGCAAAGTAGCTAGCTAGATATAAGATAGCAACATAGCTAGTAGATAGATGGACAGACGGACGGACAGACAGACAGACAGGTTGACACTTTGACACTTACTCTGGGTCCTGAACCTCCTTGTGGTCCTTGGGGCCCCTGAAAGCATGACACAGACTGTTTATTAACATGATTAAACAAACATGAAAAACAATTTTGTGAATGTACATGTATGTACAGCATGAATAGGGATAAAACAGGTTAACTTGCTCTTCTCATCATTGTCTATGATCTGTCTCACTGTAAGATGTCACCGACTGCCCCCTGTGGTTGACGAGGACTCCAA
Source organism: Solea solea (assembly GCF_958295425.1). Lineage (NCBI taxonomy): Eukaryota > Metazoa > Chordata > Actinopteri > Pleuronectiformes > Soleidae > Solea > Solea solea. Next base: position 18,068,745 of record NC_081142.1, read on the forward strand.
CAATGCTCTATTGTAGCTCTGACTCCGGAAACAGCTGGACTTGATTTTGTTCTTTTGGAGTGGTTTTGTATGGTTCAAGTGAATGTATGCACATTATTTGACATCATCGGCGCTTGAGGAAACAGCTTGAATGTGGGCCCAGTGTGTATACAGTGTGACTGGGAGAATGGAAACAGAAGTGAATGTGTGTGGACTGCACTGTGGTTTGCCATGCTAACATTTTGACAAGGCATTTCCTTTGCAGTGTTTACACAAGGAGGTCTGTGCGTACTGTAAGTTCCCACGGCGACCTCTCGGAGACACCGAGTTACAGCTATGATTCACTCACCGTGATCTGCTGACGCTTTAAGACAGTCAGACTTACGAAAACCTCCCCCTGCATTCATGCATCTTTAAACAGAGCTTCCATCATTTTAGCCTTTGTATTTACACCATAGTATACTTCTCAACACTTCCCGCTGAAGAATTTATAGGTGTGATGTCCTGACATTGACATAGTAGCATGTAATCACATGCTCTCTAAGTCGTTATCATATAAACTTGGGTGTTTTTTAATCAATCCTTACCATTTCACCGTTACCCCCTTTTGGACCCCTTGGTCCCTGTAGAAAAGAAAAAAAAACACATGAAATATTATACCTCAACTTGAATTTCATTAATTAGCACACTGAAGACTTTATTAAAAGTGAGATCAAAACATTGGTCATCATTATGAAACTCCTTACAGGTTTGCCCAGTGGACCCATCATTCCTTCAGGGCCTACAGGTCCAGATAATCCCTGAAACAAACATTATAATTGAGGGTCAATACAACAAAATGGAAGGTGATTACAAAAAGTCGAACCATTTATTTTAGTGTGATAAGGTCTTTGGCTCTGCAACAACAACTTTTCTTGACAGGATCCTACATTTCTTTGCACACCAGTCATTGTTTTGTATTTGATAACCTGCAGTGTTGTGGTGTAGTTACTCGCTCTAACGCTTACTACTAAACTTACCGCAGTACCCATCGGTCCTTTGGGGCCAGGGAAGCCTCTAAATCCAAAATCACCATTTGGTCCCTGTTTGGACAAAAATCAGCTCTTGTAAGTTGATATAACAATATCATTCTAGTATGTTGTATCATTTCTGTTTCAGTTAAATTGTTTAATGGCTGTTTAACTGTAAGTTTAGCTGCCCAGAGTCTTACCTTTGGACCTGGAAAGCCTTGCAAACCCACCATGCCCACATTTCCATATTCTCCCTACAAACAGAAAAGATGGTGGCATCATAGCATCGAAAGGACCATGTATTTTTACACATTTCATACAGAGGAGATCGTCCTTTTTTGTTAATTCTAAAGAAAATGGCCACACACACTTTATGTCTGGCTCTAAAGTAACCCCAAATACACACACACACAGTAGGATTAGGTGTCTGCTCCCTGCTCTGTGCCTGAGTGCTGCCTGTCAGGGTGGCAGACACAATGTTTGTACAGCCAGTCAATCACATCCTCTGCACAGCTCCACTTTCCACCCTGCGACTTTGGCCGAGAAGCTCTATTCAGTGAATAGTGTAAAGGGATCTGACCCAAGGGCCCGAGTCTGCTCTCTGTTTCACAAACATCAATGGAGATAACTGGTGGAAAGAGGGGAGAAGCGGGGACTCAATGTTGTTCCTTTATTCTTCATTTTGAGCAGTTACATAAGTAGAGCGGAGCCCCTCTTTTTCCAGATCTCTGGTGTGTGAGGATCTTATATAACTCGTCTTTACCAGGCACAGTGTTTCCATTCCCAGTCTCGCCCACATAATTTCTTATTCCACTCCGGGAGGGAAAAGTGTCAGACACAGATTTTTAACCCCACTGCAGACTGGCTACCTGAGCCCCCCCCCCAAAGATAAATTTAAAAAGCAATTAGAAAAACATAATACATTTTGGAAAACCAGCAAAATTTGAGCAATGGTATGGTTATTTAAAACAAGATTACAAACAACTTTAAGTTAAAATAACAGCTTCAAAACTATTTTTGATGACACATTTACTTGTAATAGGGAGAATGGTGCCACTTTTCTCTCACAGTTTCGACCTAAATGTGTGTTCTTGTACTTACTGTAATTTTGTTGAGCAGGTACAAATTAAATTGTCAAATTTACTAATGTTCAGGGACTAACCAGCTAGAATCAGTCCCAGAAAAAGAGTGAATGTACAGTAGTTAAAAAGAAACAGCTGGTTCAGAAAACAGATGATTGTGAGGAATATACTCCATTGTGCCATGCAAAATAACAAATATCTTGTGTGAAAAACACTTTAAATTACAATTAACATTCAATTAAGGTATAAAAATGAGAATTTGGACATTAAAATATTAGAAATAAATCAAGAGTAGTTAAAATATTCATTATAACGGCAGGGTTTTCAGGATTTCTGGTAACATTTTCATGAAATAGATAATTTCGTCCATGTACATGAGCCAATTCTCTATAAAATGAACCTGCCATGATGTGCATAACACCACTGCTGTTATTTCATGTGATGCATATACACTTGAATATTAGATGGAGATAAAGATACACATACTGGTTGTCCTTTGGGTCCTGGATCGCCTTTCTTGCCCTGGTCCCCAGAAGTTCCCTCCATGCCTTTGAATCCTGGGGTACCTCTGTCTCCTGACAGACCAGGCTCCCCCTGAGGCCAACACAGGTCAGGTCACTTGTGAAAGCATTTGTTTTGTCCAAGCAGGAACAGTGTAACAACTTAGAATACTTGAGATCAATACTCATCAAAACCTTTTTTTTTTTTTGTACCTTCTGTCCAGGTGGTCCTATTTCTCCAATTTGTCCAGGAAGTCCAGCCTCTCCCCTGCGACCTGGAAGTCCAGCAAGTCCCTCAAGTCCCACTAAACCTCTTTGGCCCTGCAAAGAAAGCAGAGTTGTGTCAACGACGTTTTGTAAATGTCAAATCAGGTGTATGGTTACACGGCTACAAACATCCAGGACAACTGGAACTTGAGTGAAGATACTTGAAGATATTTAATCCAGAAGATGTCATTAAGATCTTAGAACTGAAGGATCAGCGGTCAAACTTCTTTATGAGTCTACAAGAAAGGTCAGGACAAAAACTACCACATCATTCAGCGGCAGGCTTTATCAAAAATATGGTTTAAACTGTTACACCATAACTGTCCAAAGGAAAACTTACCATTAATATTCATGTCTTTTGGAAACCCTTACCCAGAAGAAGTTAACTGATTGATGGTACTATGTAAGACATTCAGTTCAATAACTCTGAACATAATTCTAACTTTGCTGTAAAGTCATAGCTGGAAAGCACTGTGCTCTCGTCTGCTGGCCTCTACTGGTTGCAATATTTCTTGACAGCGTGCTCTGAGAGTTTAGCCATAAACCTGACTGCCTTTCACAGAGTGATCTCTGACGCCGCAGACCGCAGCGGTTTCCTGCTCCATCAGCAGTGTGTTGAAGCAGAGGGGAGCGACTGATATTAGAATAACAGATTGAGTGGTCGCTGCCTCACACATGGCTCCTGTTCCTCGATCACCAGGAAGAGAGCAGATAAATCAGGGAGCAGGTTGGAGTTGTGCTGCTGTAGATTAACCATCTAAACTGTCTACAATCTAAATGACATCACTGAGAAACATAAGACTAATCCATCAAACACTTACAGGCTCACGTTGCAGATTCCCTGCACCTGAAGTCTTCTCAGTGCATTATCATTATCATGCATTGTGAGTTTGTTGGGTCTTGTTTTGAACAGCTAACCGAAAGAAAAAAGAAGCATCTGCAGCTACTGCACCTGTCTGGTGTTTGAATTTAAATGTGGTCGAAGCGTCAAGAACGACTTCAGCTGCATTTCTTTCTTGTTGCTCACAACTATAAAACAGAAATGCTCCAAACTAATTTCCCCCATTCGATGTGCAAATGCGTCCAGCTGGCAAGGTGAACGGGAATGAATATGCAGCAGATAATAAGGAAACAATAAATTAGACGGTTATGACAATTATGGGAATAATGACTAATAAGGACACACGTTCCCACCGACCTCAGCTGTTGACAGCTCTGCATGGTTTATAGTCAAATAGCACCATAAAAAAGCAAAGAAGCAGGCTGTTGGCTCAAGAGAAACATGCTACCCGGAAAATCAACTTCTCACATATAAGAAAAAGCCTAAATACAATAATAATAATAAAAAAATTATCTACAGGACTTGTATTTTTCGACATTCTAACAATCTTTTGCTGTGATTTAAGAGATTTTCCAAGTGAAAAAATTAAGCGGCTCAAATTATTATTACAGAGTAATAACTTGTAAATGAACCCTCGACAAGAAAGACTTGGCCATGCATAAAATCTTAATCCACTCTGGCTGCACATTTATATCACACTTAGTCGTATGACTCTGCTTTTCTTGTTAATGTATTTTGGACTTTATGTGTTTTTGATGGTGACATTGGAGCATGACCACAAGGCAGAGAAAAGAAAGAGGTCGTGATAAAAGCTCAGTCTTATATAAGTCTCTATAAGTGTTATCAGTATAACCTGTGGGCCCTACTGTATATCTAATTTAAACAACTCAAGAAAACTCATTAGCCACGTACTATAGTCAAATAAAGGCAACAAGCATAGTGAGGTAAACACAGTTTTCTACAACAGCTTATTCTGCACTTACTCCACTGTAGTAGATTAAATTAGGCAGCACATATTTATTCATTGTGGCCTAGATTCAGCTCTCTCTTCAGACATCTGCTGTATCATGAATGAATGAATGAATGAATGGGGCACAAAATGGACAAAGCTGTGAAGTCATGATCCTCACAATGTAAAGATCACTGGAGATTTTGCAGTGCAAGTTGTGACACATGGTTCCTGTGTGCATCAATGTCAACTCTACAACTCACACTGTCATAACTCGTGTTGCCTCTACAGTGTTTGAGAGAAGTCAGACTTCTCTTTACTCATGTAGCTCAACAATTAACATTGTAACATTTTATGTGGAACATTCAGAAAACATACAGTAGATTGTAGCTATTTAAGTGGAAATAAAAGTGAAATGTGATTGTACACATTTCTGTTTAATACCAGTATGAAAGAGGTTTTACATTTATGTGCAGATGACTTTTTTTTATAGCATACGTCACTCAAATCACTACGTTATCATACAGATAATGTCACTGATGATTACCTGACGACCTATTTTCCCAGGTGGTCCTGTTAAACCAGTCAGTCCAGGGGGACCATCTGATCCTGGGTATCCAATCATTCCCACGAGTCCAGGTAAACCACTTGGCCCCTGAAAAGATTATAATGTCACTCAATCTCCTCTCTGGACGAAGAGACAACAAAACCTGCAGACCTTTACCAACAAAAATACATGCTTACTGCTTTCACCAGCACCCACTGAACATATTATTAAAGTTTGACAGCAAAGAAAGCCAGTTTATAGCATTTTCAAATATCTTTTCCTATCTTTTTTCTTTTTAAATAAATGTCTGTCCCTGCTGCTGTTTGTCTTTTAACCATGTCCAGTACACAGTGGAGATGATGTGATACTCACTTCAGTGCCAGGAGCTCCACTCAGCCCCCTTGCTCCTTTTTGTCCTGCTGACCCCTGGGTAAACACACGCACAAACATGTCCATCTCATTCCCTTTTCATTGAGGAGCAGAAACCTTTAAGACTGTGTTATATATGAGGTCATACAGTCCAGGTGAAATATGTGCCATACAGTAAGACTAAGACAGAAACAGTTTTGTTTTAACAATACTTCATGCCATTACATGTAATTCCAAATGTAAATGGATCCAGTTCAGACTGTTCAGTGCCTGATATTTGAAAGCATGCCATCTATATGTCTCCATATGTTGCAAGCGAAGGTATTTCTCAAACTCAGTTTAAGCTCGAGCCAAGATGAATACATTAACAGAAATATTCCCATGGAGTCAGAAATGCTTCTACAGAATCTGAACTGGTTGTATAAACACTGTTGCATACAAGCTGTTTCACATGTGGAAGAAAGTCAGTGATGTCTGGAAACCTGGGAATACTTCATTTTTTAATATAATGCATATATGCAACTCAAGGAGGCTCAGCGTTGTTTCACATGGGGAATTTACACTTATGTAATCAGAAATCCTCTGACAAGGCTAGTGACTTTAAACAACTTGAGTTACAGGGAGTCTTTTTTCGCAAAAAGCGGGTCTGTCTTTGCACCAAATGCTCAAATGTGATCATCCAAGCTATCAAAAAAGGCCATGTTCCTTTCATAATCATCAATGGGAAATGGAGTAGAATCCATTAAAGCATGAATACTTTGTTCAAATCCTCTATCTGCCACAAAATGAAGCTTTATTCATAAAGCTAACATGGAGGTACTCACAGTAACGACATTTTAAGAAAAGACAAAAGTTTAATTACAAGGCATCCTTAAGCCCTTAATCGAGCTCCTATGGTGAAAAACTGTCTAGGGTTGGGAAGAGGACTTTAAAGAGGCTTAAGCATTCTCTTTTACAGATGAGAACATTTTGTTATTTCAGAAAACTATGCCTGCAGTTATGAGTGTTGTTGCATATTATATGAAGAAAATGCTGCACTCTTGTCTTTCTGCTTGTTAAGACTGCAACTCATAGCCAGCACTGCTTTACGCACTCTCTGATGCAACTGACATCCTTGTGTATGTATGAGCAGGGTCATCTATCAGGTGGAAAATGAAAAGTGGCATGTTGTCCAAAACTCTGTGGTTGGCCTCACTCTGGCAGCAAGCAGAGGGATTTGTCTTTAATCCACAGTGTTGGGTATAAACCAAAAACACCCCTGCTGGCAGTGGATGATTAAGGCCGTTTTAATAGATTTACTGAGTCTTACTAAAGCAAAAAGAGAGCTGCCTGCTCGTAGAAACATTCATTGACTCACCACAGCTCCCATCTCTCCTTTTGGGCCTGGTTCTCCAGGATGGCCTGGTGATCCCTTAAAGCAAGAAAAAACACAAACAATGTCAACACACAATAACATTAAGATCAATTAATCTTTTATTAAGACTTTATTCTATATTCAAGTATCAAAATGTACATATTAAGCCTCACAACTGGACAGAAGACCAGCATTATCAGTATACTGCTTTGTCCTATCCAAAACTTTCAATGTTTTTATATCAGTGTTAATAAAACCCCTGGGACTTTGACAGCAAAAACATCATGTACAGTATACACTTTTATGGTACTTTACTGCATTTACTGACTTACCGGTGGCCCTTGTGGTCCAACAGCCCCACGTGGGCCAGTGGTGCCAATATGGCCCTGAAAAACAATTTCAATTTAATCAGAACTCGACAGTGAGCTTACAATAAAATGTGATTAAAATATTGTACCAGCGTTGTCTGTCAAATATCACATGTTTTGCTGGTTGAGCCCATTGTCAACCACATGCAGGATTAGTTGGACTGAGTGGCCTTTTTTGGTCTTCAGAATAAAGATGAACCTCTGATGTGATCATGTTATTTATGCTCTTCATACTCTCAACCATCAACAAAGTTTTACTGCATAAGCCAGCAAAAATCAGCACCTGTGAATGTGAAATATTCATTGGCTGCGGCAGCGAAACACTGAATTTTGAAATGGATGCAGGTTTGCCAAACTCCAGTGATAATAATCTTTAGCGAATCAAACTGGAAAAAACTTTCAGCTGAGGCTTCTCATTTTTATCTGGCCGGGAGCATCGCTGTCGTCACTTGAAATAACAAACGTTGCCGGCGGTACATCGTGTCAGCTGTCACTAATTAAACGTAGCTCTTCGTTTGCTCTCTTCACGCCGTTGTCAGTACTTGTCGAAGGTAGTTTGTGAGGAAAAGAAGCGAGGCCCGGTAAAAAAACTGTACAGCCACAGATTGTTTTCACAGAGTGAGACATCCTCTACTCCGAAATATGGAATCAGTGATTTACATGAATAAACAAATCTTTGAACCATGACCCACAGTATTTGGATCAAGAAGCTCAGTATGTGCGAGAGTAACTCGGCTACATTCAATATTTAAGAACTTTGTATCAGAAAATAGACAGGAATCAAGGGCAAAAAAACATGACAATGACATCACTAAGAAATAGAATTCCTTTCATTGCTCCCCTTAAGTTCCAAATACACCCAAAGCTTGTGTTTTCCTTGGAAGATATCAAGTCTTGACAGGATCTACCAAAACATTTAGGGTTAGCGACGACGCAGATACAAAGAATTCGCTGTGAATCAGTGGAATGTAATCAGAAATCATGGAGCTGTGTGCATGCTTTTGTGCACGATTTGCGAACGCAAGGACGTCAGGTAACCGCAGATTTCACCGTCATTGTTGCTGGGAATTCAGTGATCCTCTCCTACACGTGTGGTCTGCCGTGAACTGAACACAGCGGTGTTTCAATGACGCACCAAAAGAACAATCACACAGACAGACCAGACAAGGACCCTGTGTGTTGACCATGTGTGGTATGTGTCTGATGTTGATTTTAATGGTACCTGATACCCTTCATCGCCTGGCTCTCCGCGCTCTCCTCGTTCTCCTATGGGCCCCTGTGTACACACAAAGGAACACACATTACTGTAAATGCGAGCCATCATTTATGCCCACAAAAGCCCCAGTTGAGCTGAGTAACTACTTATAGACAGAGCCACTACTCATATCCTATAGATCATATTCTATGGACCTATGAGTCTGGATCTTTACTGGGATCAAATGGAAAGGTCTAATTTCACATTGGACCTGACTTTCTGCCAATGTTGGTACAGGTCGCAGCAAAACAGAGGCTGCCATTGTGTTGCTCATGATGTGTAGTACAACACTGTGCCAACTTGATCATTCAATACTATTCATATGAAAGGCAGCTATAGACCTCCACTGACCCTGGCTGTTCATGCTATGTAGACCTTTGTCATTAGTCATGTCCTTTGCTGGGAAATATGTCTCAACATACGTTAATAGTCATTGTATTGTGTATTTGGCAGCTTCCCAAAGCTGTTGACACTCTTTGATATGGATGATCCTCTCTTGCTGTCAGTCAAAGCGGCTGATGTGACGGCGAGTGATGCCGTCTGGCTTCTTCCATGCGTTTTTCAAGTGTTTTGAGATGCTGTATGTGAACGACCCCAATTAATAACTTTCCAGAAAAGTAACTTTGAGTAAATACACTTTTTTCCTTGTCCAAGACAAAATGTACTATATACCGAAAACGAGGCTGCCCTTGGTCCTAAAATCAGGGGTTGTTCAGGATGGACTTTTTACTTCCACTGTCAATCTGGTACTGACTTGGACTTAAACAGAGTGAAGAGTGTTAGGGACCAGAAAGGAGAGTTTAAAGGAAAGCAAGACCTACTGGTTCACCTAAGGGCCCTGGCAGTCCTGGGATCTTATTGTCCTCGCCTAGGTAACCCTGGAATGGAAATAACAAACACACTATGACACATGCGTTCAAGCGGACATCATTTTGCAACCACAAAACACATAGAATCACTTAGCCGAAATAAGCCAACGCAAACAATAGTTCAACGATCATTTTACCTTTTCACCTTTAGGCCCTGGTGTTCCTATGGGCCCAGGTTTGCCAGGGGAACCCTAAAAGAAAGAAGGCTTATTACTGTACATAAAGAAGTCATAATACCTCTACAGGCTACAGCATAATTGTCATAAAAACATGACTTCCACTGTGAAGGCTGTCAGCATATTAATCTGCCCTGTCGCTGATAACAACAACAGCAGCTCTCACATTTTGTCACTTTAGGATTTAGGATTTGGCAGAGACTCAGAAATCACTCAGCCACCAGAGTGGAGTTTTGAAGAATCACAAAAAAATAAAAAAGACTAAATAAACTGGAGGCGTTATGCAACATCAACCAAGTATTGTTGGCAGTGACCAGGCTGCAGAGTTGCCTGGAAAAATAAGCCTGTTGACTTTACTGTGTATAATTCAATGTCTAATTATTTTTGTGGCATTTTAAATGGTTTTTCCCTGTTTTTTTTTTCTTTGGGTAATTAAATGGATGAATGGGAAATATGAGAATGACACAGGGACCAAATGAAATGCCTTCTACCAGACTCAAACTAGACAAGGGTGTCTTCTGCACATGCTAGGCTCATGGCACAGGGCGACCTGCACAGATGAGATCTGCATCGATTAAGTCTTTACTACCTCAAAACATTATTCAATGTCTCGAGGCATGATTCTTTTTGATGGATAAACCATGTCGCCATATGTTTACATTTTCTGACAGTTATGACAATAATAACCACCACCAGGTAAAACTCACTGTGTATCCTGGCAGCCCAACTTGTCCCTCTATCCCCATGACTCCAGGTTGACCCTAGAAGCAATGCAACAAGTTAACACAGAATGAGACGTCGAATTAGTCATAGATTTCACAATACATGATACATGAGAGGAGAGATTTCTTTCTCTATAAAGAAGAAACGAATGAAAGCCGCCTTCTTGAATTTGTCAAGTCTTTTCTTGCTCTCTTTCTCTTGTTTTCTCAGACTTTAAATAAAGACAAAGTAAACACATCACATTTTATAAGGTCTCTGCTTTTTATCACTAAGAAAAGTGAAATTGGTGAATATATATTGTTAGTACTAAGTTTACAACTCAAGTATGTTACATTTATTACATCTCCTTCACTGTTGAAGCATAACAATAAATAAAATCCCTTTGGAGGAATGGGAACTCACTGATGGACCACGAGTTCCCCTGGCACCTTTCAGCCCCGGCTCTCCTGGCTGGCCGACGTCTCCCCGCGCGCCAATCTCACCAACAAGACCTGGAGGACCTTTCTCTCCCTGGAAGGATACATCATGTCAGCAACATGGACTAAATCCAAGTATCGAGACAAGCCGTCCATGGACAGTCAACACACAAAACCTTTTGGAACTGTTCTTCAGAAATGAAACAAATATATACAAGTCACTTGTTTTATCTTTCACTTGAGTCAACTCCTTGAAATTTGACCACAAGGATAATTCAAGAAACTGAAAGCCATTTTCATTTTTGGAGATTTGAATCTGAACATTCTCCAGGCTTTGGTGTTTACATGAGGAACCCAGGACATTTTCTTGGTGAGACAACAGCAGGAGAACCTCCAGAGGATCCAGACAATGAGGTGGCACTTGGCTTGGGCATGCAGGGAACAGGACACTCGCCTTTTCACTTGGTGTAAATCCTTTGGTGTTTCTCTGGTGTTTTTGAAAATCTGCCCCTCCGGACAATCTCCGGAGTTCGATGCATGTCTACAGTAAGCTACAGTGACATAGAGGTCCTCACCTTCTTTCCATGCCGTCCTCTGTTCCCTGGTGGCCCCAGTTTTCCTTCTGGCCCCTGAAACAGGAGACTCATTGAGTGATTTCCAACTATCAGAAATCTACCCTAAATCTTAGGCATTGATACATGCATCTGAAAACACCATTTATTGAGATCATCAGTTTTGCGACTTTGACTTGGCGTAATCTATTTGAGCCTGTGGTTCAGAGCAGGGCTTGGGTGAGTTCTTCTGATCTGATAAACACCAACTTGCAGATTTCCAAAACCACAGTATCTTTTCAGTGAAAAGTGGACCTTTAGTGTAGAACTTAATAGCTGGACTGACAATATTGTTTAAAACATTTACTACAACTGAGTAATATTGCTTTTGTACCGTAAACGGTACAACCTTCCTACTCCTCATCAGCCACAAGTAGATTTAGATCTTTATCTCAAAACCAACAAGCACTTGGAAGAGACTGTCAATTATAAGATAGTGCTCAACATTCACAATCTATAACAGTAACTTTTACTGTGGCGGAAGAGAAGGCTGACACCTACTGGGATAGAAGGGCATTCACTGGTTAAGAGTATTTCTATTTTCTGCTACAATTGGTATGGTTTAGGGTATTTAAAATGTCAAAGTTCTGAAACAAATTATGAATCAGCTCTAATTATGATTTTGTTTTATTTTCATATGACTGTGTGCAAGTGTCATTTTAGTCCGAATGTCAATACAAGGAGCAATTTCTTGTTAGCCTCTTGAAAGTTGTAGAACTCTTACACGAAAGCCTTGTTTCCCGTGCTCTCCAGGTGGTCCTGGGGGTCCAGGGTCTCCTTCTGTCCCTTTATCACCTGGCTCTCCGACTGGCCCATGGTCACCAGGCTCACCCTGACAGAGAGAGAGAGAAAGAGTCAGTTATAACAGAGTGATTTTATCTTATCAGGGAGAGGTCAATATGAATTTAACTTTATTTTTTATTTTGGCTTCACATTCTAATCCAATTTAGTCTGAAACTGGGTGTGTTCTTATACTTTTCAGGATTATATGTTGTCATAATTATGGGAAACCCACTAAAAACAAATATCTAAATACTTCAGCTACATGGTTGATTTAATTAAAAAGGGGTTAAGTGATAAAAGTTCTTGTTATGTTTACCTTGAATCCGTCTTTCCCTTGAGAGCCATCTTCACCAGGGGGACCAGGTTGACCCTACAAATATTAAAAAAAAACTTGTTGTATGGACATGTTATATTACAGTTAGAAGGTCTACTGGCTAAAACTCATTTAAAGGCTTTTTAAATTATCAAGAACTGAAGCATTGATTGCATGCCATGTCCTACATCAGAAAAAAGGCTCTATCAATCAGTACTATCAGACCCGACAAAGGGAGCATTTGTCTGTATACAGTGGCCACGCAGGTGCAGGTGGCGCCAAGAAGTATCTTAATGTCGTCAAACTGCCAATGCACCAGATTTCGTGGGCACTTCTGTGTCCTCACTTAAATTACAGCAGCCTATATGCAGCTGTCTTGCTTTACTAGCCCAATGTTGCTTGTTTCTCAGCATAGAGTAAGATGAATTACTTGGATGACACAAGATCTAAACAGCGGAATACTTTCTTAGTTCATCACTGCATGAATATGGATAAGGGTTTAATGTGAGCGTTTACAAGGCTGAAGAGCAACTCTGTTTCAAAGTTTCTCAAGCTGTTTTTCTTGACCATAGCCAGGGTCACTGATGGGTGTGACATACCCAACAGTGAATATGACTATACCTGGATATCTTTTCAATCAGACAGTATTAACAATCAGGGAGAAAACCTCACGTCTGTATGTGTGGCTGAGGCTCTGGTGCGTGATCGAGCTCGTTAAAAACGTTTCATTATTAAACTCAGCGGGACAGAGCAGAACGGACGGTGAGACTGGAGCTGCTTATGTAATCCACCTGACAAAAGCAGTTCCATCGTCCTGCTCTCTTCAGGCAAGAGGATTACACGTCCTCTTCAGAGTGTGACGGAGTAAATATACAATTGGGTCAGATTTACCCAAACACAAGGAAGGAAGAGATTAGCGGGTTGTTTGCAGTCACTCACTCGTATCCCCTCCTGCCCCTGCTCCCCTTCAGATCCTGGAGGCCCAGCGTCACCCTGCAGAGACACAAGGCACAAACCAGGGCCCGTCAGGAGGTCAAACACAATTACGCCACTTACACTAACCACGACTTGACAATCAGCTGTTGATTCACTCAAAGTTGCAGTTATGCCGAGTAGAAATAAGATGCAGGGTTGTGAGACGTGGTTGCGGAAAATATGACAAGGTTGAACTGAGGGGGTAACACATATCATCTGTAATAGGAAAGTAATAATATTTCTTATTTCCATAGTAGAGACATTGGTGATTACAAGAACTTGGTAAAATCAATGGAAAATGTGTGTGCGACAGAAGGGAGGATGAACTTAAACTTCATAATATGGTAATCATCAATGTTGAGTCACAAATCCTTTCTTTTTCTTCCATTATTTGGAATCACATCATCACAGGGACATGTCCAGTCATCAATGCTATTTACTAAAATCCTCTTTTCAGAAACAAATTAAGAACATGGGGTCTTTAATCCTTTGAGAGAGACGGTAAAACTCAAAAACCACACTCCAAAATCAAATACAAATCTGTGCACAAGTGACTTTTATGAAAAGTACTCCTCCCACGTCCTAAATAGTAAATACCAACTTCTTCCCTCAAACAGACAATTCAGAATCCCCATATTTAAACACTATGAATTGACAAATTCATTCATCCACAAACCCATCCTGTTGCTGAACCAGAAACAGTGAACGGTTAAATAACATCAACCTGATAACCTGTATCTGTTTGTTTTGTTTTGCATTTGCATTTTGTAACAACACGTATTTTATCGTATCGCAATAAGGGAGATGTACCTTGTTAATCCAAAGGTTCTCAGACTCAGATTGTTGGAGCTTAATGGTAATTGAATTGAGGTAAGTTTTTCCATTACAAATACAGTATTTTGAATATTATATCACACCAGTCCTCTATAGATGGGATGTCTTGCTTAAGCCTTTTCCTGATTCACAAATATTTAATGTGCCATGGTGTGGGATCCGTGTAAAGCAAAATAATCCCCCGCTCCTCATCGCTTAAAAAACGCAAACAAGATACTTAATAATCTGATTAGTAAACTCACGGAATTACAAAAACACCACAAGTGTAGAACAGACCCAGATAAAGCAGTAGCAATTAATAGATTGCAAAATATAGATATATTAGGTATACATTAAAAAGAAACTGATATTTCTGAAACAAGACTATTACGAGGCAGGAAGAAAAGCTGTGAAATTACTAGCATATACATTAAGGAAACAGCAAGCAGACAATACTACAAATAAAATAAGATGACTGCAAACCAAAACAATTAAGTATAAATTGGAGGAGATTCAACAAAGTTTCGAAGAGCACTATAAAACATTAAATTCACAGCCAAGACTAGATAATGAAAATGAAATAGACAATTTTCTTAAATCACTGAATTTACCTTTAGTCACACAGAAATGAAATAAAACCGAAATATGTGGAGGTATTACAGAGATTCTGTTGTTACTCTACTGACCTTTAAACCTGGCTCTCCAATGGGACCCGGTTCCCCCTCTGTACCAGGTACACCCTACAAAAAGAGACAAAAGATATGTGTGACTTGTGCTGTTATAATAAAGCTTGGCATCAACACAATAAATCAATATACAGTTATAAACATATTTGATGAAAAGCACCTCATGTCCTTGCTCTCCATCTGGTCCGGCTTCCCCAGGAGGTCCTTTAGGTCCCTGCAAAAAAAAAAGAAAAAAAGAAAAGTAATCACAAGATTCCTTGAGAAAAAAAGTGGTTTATTGATACAGTAATCTCCCTTTTTGGCTTAACTGTGTACAGTAAATCAGGGCCCAAAACACGAGAACAGACATGATACACAAGCTTTTCAAGTAATGGCAAAACAAACACACACACAGTTCAAGGTGTAAATCTGTTGAAAAGGACATTTGAGAGTGGAGAACGCCTGGAGAAAACCTGAAGATGAGCCAAAAGCAAGATGAGACCCATAACATAAACCATGCCTCTGGCGTCATTGGAATATCTCAGCCTAATATATATTTGTATCTGATTGTTTGACATTCTTGATGTCCCTGAGGGTACGGCGGATTTCCAGGAAAATCAGAACTTGCCGACAAATCCAAGAATGTGTGTGGAGTTTTGAGGTGTGAGGAAAAGCAGTGACTTTTTTTTTCCCCCTCCTCTAAAACAATGCAACTGTATGGTGATGAGCAACAACATCAAGACTTCCTGCTGAAACCTTTGAAAGATAAGATTCTGACCACTGGTGTTATGGATTCCACAGCGTGCGGTCTCCAACAACCACGTCAGGATGACAGCATACTTACTGGTTCACCCTGCGGCCCCCTCTCCCCGCCACCGCCTGGAATACCTGGCTTTCCCTGGGAAACAAACACAAGCATGAGGCTGAGTGCTGCTTCAGTCATTTGTTGTTATGATCACAATAAACAAGGTTGAGAAAAGCTGCCATTTTCTTATCAACATAACCACAAACATGATGAGTGACTGGCATATTAGTGTTGCCTTATGTGTACAAGGATAACACAGACCTTTGATGCAATGAACACGAGTGATTGGATGTGATATCAGATCTTTTTGTTGTTGTTTGGATACTGTGTTGCCAAGTTTATACAAGACACCCCACTTTTAAACATCATTTAGTGTAAGAGATACCTGTGTGCTCTGAGCCACAGAAGAGACAGCAGTGAGAAATGTGTTTTATTTTATTCACATACATCAGCTATGGTGCTACCACAATTAAAACAAAGAATGCAATGTCTGTACTAGGGCTAGAGCTGCAATTATTCATCGATTATTTTCATAATCGATGAATCTGTCGATTATTTTCTTGATTAATCGAGTAATCGTTTGGTTTATAAAATGTCAGAAAAAGTTTGTCAAACCTGGAAATAATGAGGTTCTTAAATGTCTTGTTTTGTCCACAAACCAAAATGATTCAGTTTGAATGAATTCTTTGTTATATGGAGCAAAGAAATGGAAGAACATATTCACATTTAAAGAAGCCATAGCCCGGAAGTGCCAATTAACGCTGCATTTGGGTGTGTATCTGCGTCATTACCTCATCTATGAAGCCCTAAAAGTTCATAACAATCAGTTCAGCCACTGCTGAGAGCGCAGGGTTTTATTGTTTTCCTGAGCGCTACAAAGCGGCAAGGCACTTCCGTTGACTAATTACGCCACTGGCGAATCTCACCACTCCTGTAAACAGCAGCGCCTCCTAGTCCGGGCACATCCGATGACGTACTTTCAACCGTGGAAGAACTACTCTTGTTGCAGAAGGGGAGCTGCGGGTCTGAGAGCTGACGTGCCAATTACGTCACTTCCAGGTAACTGGCCAATCACAAGACAGTCTGTGTTATGTGGGTGTGGTTTAGGTCTGAAACGACGCGGCTGACGAGAGCGTCAGTGATGAGACATTTACATCGGCTCATTTGCAGCAACTAGGAGGTTTTTCACCATAAAAATGACTTCATGTTTGAGAGTACACCTCCATATCTCACATATAAGTGAGACAGGACCATGCTATGGCCTCTTTAAGAAACTGAAATCTTGTTTCAAACCGATTAATTGATTATCAAAATAGTTGGCGATTAATTTAGTCATCGATTAATAATCAATTAAGGATGGAATTAATTAATTGTCTCTAAGGCTGCAACTACCAATTATATTCAAAATGTAATATGATTGACGATTATTTCATTGATTTATTAACTATAACATGTCAAAAGATTTACATTTATATAGGAAAAGAATGAAACTTGCAACTGGCTATTTGCGTTGTTTTAACATTTCCATTTGAAAACGACTATTGTTCATTAAATAATATAAAAAATGAATGTCAAATAAAATAATTAAAATCTTATCAAACACAGCCCACATAATATGTAAAATGTTGGTTTTAAATATTTATCAAAATGAGTGTTCAAAGCTTTACTGAAATACAAGATTCTGAGAGAGATTGTATGAAACACAAGATGGCACTATGACTCCAGAGTCCGGCAAACATGCTGCTGAACTCAGCAGCCAGAGGTTTAATATATTTGATAGTGACGGATGATAGTGAGGGAAATGGTTTTTCATTTAACATTGAGCAGTGACAGCAGATCAAAGATGCAGTTACTGTCACAGATCACTCTTGTGCTGAGGACAAAACACACAAAAGTTCCTGCAATAGACTTACAGTAAGTGTGTGTGCAGAAGGAAAGGTTATAACTAGTGCATATGTGAATGCAAATGCAGATGGCTATACTCAGGAGTGAGAGCACAGGCCTGCATGTGTGTATTTCTGTGTCTGCAAAGAGTAATTACAAACAACCTTGAACTGCCACATGTGCACGATGACAGAAAGTAGAAAGCAGCTCATTCGTCAGCAAGAATAGAAAAAAAAAAGAGAAAAAGAAACAGGCCAAACAACCGAGGGAGAGTGTTACACCACTTCAACATGCAGGTGTTGGAGCTTTTCTTCCACTTAGGCTCATCCGTGCCAAGTTTGGCCATAAACGGATCAAACGGACACCACTGTAAGAGACCAACTGTGAATATACAGTAACAATCATCACTTGACTATTAGACAGCCCACATGAAGCGGCTTTTAGAATCTGTTCTTGATTTGCTGTTTGCATGTTTTCAACATCTGCGGAACATCAGTTAGTACATCCTTTAACAGGACGTCAAACCTTACGTCTGAAGAAACCAGGAAAAAAATACCAAGGAGTTAGCGACTGGAGGGGCATTTTGGCAGCACGTATACTGTGTGTGTGTGTGTGTGTATGTATCACATGGCACTTAAACAAGACACTGTGCCACTGTTAGCTGTTGTCTTGTGTGTGCTGATTCTTAGCTCCTTAAAAAAAAAACATAATTCCTCCTCAGGGGTTGTAGAAGCCACATCCAAAAAAAGAATGAATCCCAGCCAGCCTGTTATTGGCTTGATATGTTTACTGATATTGGCGTACATGTCAGCGGATTAGACAAGACCAAGACATTACAGTAAAGAAATGCCAAAGATTATGTTTGAGATAACGATTGGAACGATTTTACCTTTACTTCATCTGTCCACCAGAGAGCACTCAAAAGTGCATTTAAAAAAAATCCAATGTGCTGCTGCTGTGGACATATTTTTGTCACAACAACTATAACGTGTTATAATATTGTGTGTTTTAAAACCACAAAATAGCACATTCTTAAAGTCTTAAAGGTCCAGTGTGAAAATTCATTTTCATTTTTTATAACCCCAGAATGAGTCTTTTATACTTATATCAGAAGCTGGGTCAGGTGAATTTTAACCACAAGTATTTTATAGTAGCCCATAATGTACAAACTAATCATCTTTTGAGTTTTGATGCTAAGTGAAATCTACATAAGTTCTCCACTTAACACACACTTGAAAGGTAAGACATTCAGCTGCAACTTCCCCAATCATTTTTACTCAATTTAAAACACTAAAGCAAAAGATTACTCTCATAATAGCTAAAGTACAGAAGTAGGAAATGGAGTCTAGTGTCAGTGATGCTGGTGTGCTGTGTTTATGTGCATTTTTTAATCGATCATCAACCACTTTGATAACTGATTCATCTTTTGAGTGATTTTTCAATAATTAAAGCAATTTCTTAAATGTGAATATTTTCTGCTTTCTTCGCTCCATATAGTAAAGAAATCATTGAAAACTGAATCATTTTGGTTTATGCACAAAACGTGACATCCGTGAACATCATCATTTCCAGGTTCAACATTTTTCAACATTTTTGGACATTTCACAGACCAAACAAGTACTCAAGATTCATCGAGAATGTAATTGACGGATTACATTCTGTGAGCCCAAGCTGTGTTCATCACAACTGTAAATCATAACAGTGATTTTGATGCCGCTTGCTAAAGAAAAGCCTCCAACTACCTAACCACAAACAGCAGATGCATCAAGGGGATACACATGCTGTGATAGAGTTGGTGTTTATCTTTTATATATATGACAACTTCCTCTTGTGTGACTTTGTAGGAAACAAAGTCTTTAAGTGATAATTATATATATCACAGGTAAAAAGAGGATGTGGGCATGTTTTACAAGCTTGTGCTGTCTGTAGCCATAGAGATGTTTCTTGTTAAAGTGAGTAGAGTGATTAAAGCACAACAAAAAAAAACAAGCAAGACATTACTTACAGGCTTCCCAGGTGGGCCTCTTTCTCCTGGGCTGCCTGACTTTCCCTTCAAAGACAGAATTCATATTCATCAACAACAAATCAACAAATAGTTTAGAGTTATTGTAAGATGAAGCAGCAACTTTAGGATCAATTAACTCCTGCTTGGAGAGTTTAAAATCAAAGTTTCTGAGAATTTACCACAGATTACTATGTAATGCAACTGATGATATATAGTAAATGTGGTCAGGAGGCCTTCAATGACTCAATACGACAGATTTGTTCAAGCTCTAATGTAAACATTTGTTTGCCATGTTTATAATTAACACACTGTCTATTCTATAGACCATCATATCACCCTAATCATGGCTTCTCTCAGTTGGTTCCCTGTGACTAGGATGGATTTGACTGATTACTTTAACCTAGAGGTCTCAAACTTGCAGCCCACCACTTAATATCACCATAAAAGCCAGGATCCGGATGCTCTTCTTGACACAACCCTCCCATTTATCCGTGCTTCTGACCAGCACGACTCGCTACACTGGATGTGCGCCCTCCTGTGGCTGGGGTCAATTTTGAGTGTCAAATTAACAATGAGGAATGGAGACTGGGTACCTTGCTCAGGGGTACCCCAGCCCAGCAAACGTCTGGTTACAAGCCAAGGGAAATATAGTGTTACAAATCATGATGGAATATCGTGATATACTGTCATTTTAATCTGATATTGCACACCTTTAACTGAACAGTCACCACCCCCTCCACAGTAGACGTTCTGTGGCCCCCAGGCCATTTGAGTTTGAGACCCCTACTTTAAAGCTTATATGGGTCCATTTTGACCCGAGATACATAGCAAAGATGTTGACCCCTAGCTAAGCTCATAGATTGTTTGAAATCACTACTTAAAACCAGTTTTTTACAGATTTGCTGTCATACTTCAATCTTTCTATCTGGTGTTATATTGGTTTTATTCTATGTCTATTCTTTTATTTGCTCTTACCTGCTTGTGTGTGATACTGTTTTCTTATTTTCTTATTGCTTTTATTTATTTGTACACAGATAAAGCTCAGGTTCCTGATAACACCCTGGCAGAGGTACAGTAATTAAATGTGGGTATAACCTGATACAGAGGCGAGAAGACACTCTGCTCGCCTCTCTGCTCACTCTGCAAACTGATGAAAGGCCTATCACTTTTTTAACAGGGGCTTATGTTTTATAATGGATGCGGTGCTGAAGTTCAACATTACATGTGGTAATGTATTTTCCATGAGGTGGTTGAGCATAAAAAGGATGCGCTTGTAAACTGAGATGCTGCAGGATGATCTTTTATGACCATCATTGCATAAATGAGGCTATATAGCATAAAACATGGCTTTTAATTTCTTCAGAGCCTGAAGCATTCATCCAGAAATGTGTTAAACATAAAAATATTTACAGCATCATGACAACGCAATGGTCATAGACATCTAAAATGTCCTAAAATGTTGACATGTTGTGTTGGAGTAAATAAGGCTCCACAAGTGTTTTACACAAGCCAGTAAAAAGTTGAAAGACAATATCTGAAAGAACTTACAATAAATGCTGGTTCTCCTTTTAGTCCAATGTCACCTCTTTCACCCTGTGAAGAAGAAAACAAAAGGAAAGGCATTTTGATTATTTCCCGTTGTCACAGGAAGCCACGAAACATTAACTGTGACAACAAATTAAATAAAAGCAGTATTTCTGAGTCTGTTCCAGCACGAATACCATGACTAATAAAAAAAAGGACAAGACATTTTGTTGGACATTTTTTTCACCACAAGCAGACACATGGTTTCCCACATGGTGACGTCCATGTTTACCTTGCTGCCCTCCGGGCCTGGTTCTCCGAGTGGGCCATCTGGACCCATGGGCCCCTGTACAAAAACACCAAGACACACATTTGAAAGTCACTTCACAACAAACCACCACTTCACTGATTCACAGTTTATGCGCTGAATCAAAATCATACACAATGTGACGTACTGCGTATATGGTAAACACTGGAATATAAGATAAACAACACAGTAATAACTCAGGATTCTCTGCCTGCTTCGGGGGGTTTCCAACCTGATGCAGCCGCAGGCGCAACCTACCACTCCCAAAAAACATTCCTGCAGTTTCCCAGCAATGTAGCACCACTCCATGTGTAGGGTGACTGATAAAGATCTGCAAATACAACCTCAGACTCTTCCCTTTTTTCCGTCCTGTCTGTGCTTTCAGGACTTTTCCACGTTTAAATTATCAGTTGCTTGCATCTTGTCATTTATATCTCCACCTTTCTTCTTTGTTAATTTCTCACCATCTACATCATAAAGATTCAAAGGCTGTTTTAGTGAAATGCTGAGGTGTGTACTTGTGTATTGCGATCCAGGAATTACTCATGTTGCAGGGACATTATGGGGACGTGTCTTCCTTATGGGGACAAATAGCATGGTTAAGGTAATGTCCTCTGAAACCATGGAAACCAGACAGTGTGTGTGTTTTGTCTGGGCCCCAGAAATTGAAAGGGCTTTTTCAGGGTAAGCACTTAGTTGTGATGATTAAGGTAAGGGTAAGGGGTTAGGGCAGGGGAATCAAACGTATGGCCCACGGGCCAGAACCGGCCCACCAGAGGGTCCAATCCAGCCCTCAGGATGAATTTGTGAAAATATAAATAAGAATTTTCAGTCTCAGAACCATATAAATCCACTGTGATCAGTTGATAAGTTGCAATGCACACGTCTAGAAATTGCACTTGTTTTTCTCAGGAAATGTCAGGTTGTTCATAATACGTTTTGTACAACAAAGAGAAACATGAGGTGTTCTTGTTGTTTATAGGTTATTATGCTATTATTTTACTGGTCCAGCCCACTTGAGATGAAATTGCACTGTATGTGGCCCATGAACTAAAATTAGTTTGACACCCCTGGATTAGGGAATGCTAGGTTTGTCTGTCAATCCACTCTCTTGCAGCAGCAGATATGTTACATAACCACTAGGGAGAGCCATGAGTCTTTATCTTAAAATCAGTAAAAGAGTTATTGATTAAATATATTCAATCATGTACACACACGCCAATCCCACCTTTAGCACAATTCTAGCTGGGATTGGCTCTGGCTCCCTCCACAACCCTCAGTGTAAAGTGTAAGTAGTACAGAATGGAATGAATGAATGAATGAATGAATGTAAGAATGTATGAATGAATGAATGAATGAATGAATGAATGAATGAATGTCCATTACATATACAGTAATCAGCTTGGGCACTGAGTGTTGCCATGTGTTTTCCTTGGATTGTCTTCAGTGAGAAAACAAGTGAATAGGGACATTAAAGTGTGAATGAAGATGGTTATCATGTTGGAAATTGTGTGTTATTTATCTGACATTCTCATTTTTTTGCATCACCTGAAACTGATACACATTCAATGGAATCTTTTGCAACGACACTGAGACATAGTCTCTGTAAGTTTAGAGTCTAATCAAGACCGTTTTTAGAATCACAAGCCAACCTTTTGTTCTTATGTTAAGCACACTCAGTCGCTCATGTGTATGAAATGTGTTTTACGTACAGTATAAAGCAAAACCTTGCCTTCACCTCTTCACCTTTAAGTGTCATTCTCCTCGCAGCCACACGGTGTCTCACCAGCATCACTGCACCTTATCCATTTCACATAACTAGTATGTCTTAACAATATTTATGGGGCTTTTTGAAACAATTGCAAATGCACCTATAAATAAATTTGGGCCAAGTGTTCGGAAAAACACATGCGTTTTGTTTGCTGCGACTGGCCTCTTTGTTTATGGGACTGGAGCAGTGATGTGAAACAGACAGCCACGTGTCTCGTTCAAGTTTTCGTGGAAGTTGAAACTAGTCTCACATAACAAAAAGAAGCCAGAACAAATAATATCCCAAATGCAGTGACGGAGAGCTCTTACCCTCCTGCCCTTTGGCCCGGCAGTGCCTGGAGTACCCCTCTGCCCCTGTGGACCCTGAGACAGAGGACAAGACAGACTCCAGGTTAGAAAACTGTTCATTCTTGGGGAATGAGGAGGTTCTAGTAAGTATGAGTATAAGTATAATTAGACCCACTCAGCCAGTGAAGACATTCTGTTTACAAATGTCTGCACTAACAGAATAACTGATATTAAAAAAACCCTCTTAAAATTTTACGTTCACAAAAAAAACCCAAGCATGTGTTTAACAAGTTTAAGGAGTTTCCGAGTTAATCTTCCAAGAGAAAGAGTGACACATGCTTCTCAGTCCACTGAGAACAACTAATCTGTGTCTACTAATCTGTGTGTGTGTGTGAGTGTGACTCATCCTAAAACCAAAAGATAGCAAAAAACTGAACACAGAAAAGAATGAAAACTGCAGACATCACAGTGTGTCGCATATCTCTTTGACATGACGTAGGGCCCAAGATGATATGACACTTACAAGTGCACCTTGCATTCCGATGTCTCCCGGACTTCCTGGCAATCCTGGATAGCCCTTTTTTTTCAAAACAGAAGAAAACAAAAAACATAAAGATTTGGGCCGGAAACCACATTACTGTCTAAATAAATCTGTTATGTTAAGAGTAGATGTTACTACTGCATAAATTATTACATTTATCGTGTACTGTTGCTTTGGGATTTAAAAAAAAAAAACGAGTAAGGACGGCAGCACAGCAGGCCTACAAGAATGTGCACTAAATAAGGGAGTAAATTAAGACTGTTTCACATTAAGTTGTATTTAAAATGCACTCCAGACTCTGTGAAAGAAAGAAACAGATGAGGCCTTACAGTTCTCATTACAGCACTGTCAACCACCCATTTTCTGTCTATAATTTCTAATAAAGACTATTACCACAATAACAAAGACGATCCTTGAAGGCAAAAGTGACTGAGACTCGCCAGAAAAAAACGGTAATTCCTGCAAATTGTCTTTAAATGGAAACAGAATGTGTCATTGTGATGTGGAGTGAGGGAGCCCGACGCCTTTGTATGAACTGCTCCTCCTCACTAACTGCATTATTGCAAGAACTGGTGTGTGCATTTCACCATAACGCCTTACAAACTGTACATCTATTTATGTCTTTCTGTTATAAACACACACAGGCACAAACACACTTGTTTTTATATATTAGTGAGGACACTAATTCTAACCTTATCACAGACATAATGCATTCCCTAACCCCATACCTTAACCTTAACCATCACAACTAAGTGCCTAACCCTAAACCTAACCTGAACCCAATTCTAACACTAACCCTAAATACCAAGTCCCAGACAAAATGTCCCCACAAGGACACGCAGACACACTGGTTTCCATGACTTCAGAGGACATTGCATAGACTTGCATTCATTTCCTGGAGACTTACTCTAACCTTAAGTAATTATGTACATGATGTGGACTTGATTTTCGTCCCCATAAGGAAGACAAGTCCCCATTATGTGACTGTGTAAACAGATTTAGGTCCCCACAACATAAGGAATACCAGGTACACACACACACACACACAGAAACACACGCACACACTAGCAATGAGTTGATATTCAAAGTATTCAACCAGCCAGTCTTCATATTAGTCATCCTCTCTTCTCGTCAGTTTGCCCTCTAGCCAGTCTGCCAGTCAACTACATCTCAACCCAAAAGCCACAGATATGAAGTTAATCCAAGGCCCCAAGGACAAAAGAGAACTCAGGGTGTTCTTGCTCTACCGCAAACACTGGAAACACAGTTACCATGTTTTTTTGGTCTTTTTTTTCGTGTTCAAGATAAAAAAGTGACACAAACTTTTGTTGCAATGCAATACAAACATTTATCAAACCCAACTTCAACTACCTGCACGGATTGAGAGAACATTACGAAACATGGTGAGTCACGTCCATGCAAATTTTTGTCTGTAAAGATGAATCGTTATCTTTTTACTGCCTCTGAAGCATTTCATGTTGAGCCATGAAGTGTTAGTGAGTGATGCTGGCCAGTCTCGCTGTTCAGACGCTTTGATGTCAAATCATAGCAACAGAGCAATGACTGAGAGCGTAGAACACTGCAGAGACATCTCAATGCTTTTTGGCTGACATAATGTATATTTTCCATGTATATATACATACTGTACATATATATATATATAGATATATATAGATATAGATATAGATATATATATATAAAAGTGTTATGACATAACTTTAACAAACAACAGCAAGCCCTTTGGTTTAATTGAGTCAGTGAAAGTTATTTTTCATTGCTATCTTCAAAATTGTGGTGAGACAAACAAGTTTATATGACCGAATTTTACAGAAAAAAAGTCATCTGCAAAAGGTAAACCAATGAAGCACCTGGAACCCTTTAGGTCTCGAGTGAAATAAACCTTGTTGATATGTAACATCTGCCATAAAATTACAGCCAAACTCCCTTTGTGTTTCTGTTTTATATTCATCATCCTTAGACATTAGTTTACTGAACAACATATCCAAGTTCCTGTGGTCTATTATAGCTTTGCTGCTTTGTCAATATACAGTATATACACTCTGGCTCCGGGATTAACCGACTCTCAGACAAGAAGCAGAGCTCTGCATTATATACTGAACGACTGTGCTTACCCTCGGCCCGCTCTCCCCAACTGGGCCTGTTGGACCAGCTGGTCCACGGTCGCCCTGCAGAAAAAAACAATAAGGGGGGGAAAGAAAATGAGAGAACAGATCATTAAACCATGACCTAAAACTTTAACACAGCTCCACATACATGTTCTCTAATAAAGAACAATGAAACTGGAGCTTCTTAAATGAAGAAGGTGAGTGTGACAGCTGGTTGAGTGGACTTTAAAGCATGCAGATACTTTTGAAACCCACTTGGTGGCATAATGGTGACCCCAGGTGAGCAATAAACCTGACTGGGTCTCCACTCTAACCCCCTTTAACACTCGTGTCAGTGATGCTTTAATCCTCCATTGCATTGTGTAACTTTCATGACTGTACAAGTACCTTTCCGCAACTTCTCGCACTCCTGTCAAATGGTGAGCGGAATAGTTTTAAAGCAATGTATTGAAACGCAAGACTAATTCAGAAGCTGCTGCGGCTGCTGCGGCAGAAGTAATACATATCCAATGTGAAAGGAATTTGTGAGCTGTCAGGGTATGGCTGGTGCTGACAGACTGATTCGGGAGGAGGGTTTTGTGTGCAAGAAGGTGGAGAACAAGTCAGACTCTGGAAGGCTGAAGGCTTCCCCATTACAAGAACATGTTCTGACACACAGGGGGATTCTGGATTAGATGGAAAGGAAAAGAGTTTAAGCTATAGGGAGGGAATGATAGTGATCGGGGCAATAGGAGGTGTTTGTGGATGTCTGAGATTGAATTAATGCAGTCTAAAGTGCTTTCTACATAGTATCTACATGGTGCTATTTAAAAAAAATAAATAAATAAATAAAATGATAAAGTTTATGGGATTGGCACCAGCACCTCCCTTCACGTGGAGGATAAAGTGGTGGAAGATGGATGGATGGATGATAAAGTTTATTTCAAAGACTAAAAACGTAAATTCATACTTTATCTACTGTGTCTGCAAGTCTAAAATTGAGTGTTAGTGGCCAAATGTT
Organism: Solea solea; assembly: GCF_958295425.1. NCBI lineage: Eukaryota > Metazoa > Chordata > Actinopteri > Pleuronectiformes > Soleidae > Solea > Solea solea. The sequence goes on from NC_081142.1 coordinate 18,095,860, forward strand.
GAATCCTAAATGTATTTTGTACTCGTTAAAGGTCAAGTGTGTAAGAATTAGTGACATCTAGTGGTGAGGCTGGAGATAGCAACAAACAGAGGACTCTCCTCTGCTCACTCCTCCCTGTACCAAGCATGTCAGGGAACTATGGTGACCTTCACATACCAGACATAATATTCTTCTTCCTTTGCGTAATAAGCTTTAGCTTCAAAATTGGGCTATAAAGTACAAATAAAAGCCTTAGTCTAAGACTATGAAAACCACTTAGTATATTCAATTTCTGTCAACAAACCCTCCCACATTGGACCTTTAATGGCTGACAGTCAGTTGGTTTGAACAGAATATCAGCATCATGTTTGATAATCAAAACCCAGACTGCCAGAAAAACCATTTCACTTAAGCTGGTTGGCTGCAATGTTAATTTCTGTCAGACAGGGAGGTAATGGGAGCTGAGTATGGAAAAGTGACGGGGGTGATGTGACTTTTACAATATTGTGTGGCTGTGAGAGTGTCGAGTGTTTATCTAAGCATGTGTTTTGGGTCCCACTTGGGCCTCAAGCCAGTGCTGCTTAACACAGCCCTAATTACAGGGGTCTGCCTGCAACAAGCAAGCAGCTGATGCTGACTGACAGTGTAATGACAGAGAACACACACTCTTTACCTTTTCACCGGGAACTCCTATTACACCATCTATTCCAATCAGGCCTACTGGACCCTGGAGAAGAGGAGAGAAACAGTATTCAGCATAAAAACACTCAAGGAAAAGGTATGCCAGTGTCAGGATCCGGTCTTCGGTCATCTCTGGATTATTTTCCAACCTGTTTTGACACTTGGAATTCTAGAGGTCATAGATTACAATGCAATGCTGATGTAAAAAAAAAGGGGGGGGGGGGGGGGCTGCTAAATTTAGGAGTAACCTGTATGTTGACTTCTGAATTCCATCTTTTTTGAGGTCATGATAGTGTAATTTCTAAGTTTCCATTTGTATAAAAAAAATATCTTGATTTTCATAAATAAAACACATTTGTGTTTACATGTTTCCTGGTTTCAGTGTAAAACCAGTGTCTGCTCAAGTAACAACGAGAGACAAACAAATAAAAAACCACATGCCAGTTCTTGAGATGCTATTACTGATTACAAATCTGTTTCAGTAATCCATTTGGAGTCAATGTTCAGTAATCATTCACTGAAAGAGAAACTACAAAAAACCTGTGAGGTTATTGAATTTGTGAAACCTATCTCTTGGACACAATAGTGATGATTGAAAATGACTAGTGGTATATTTATTTCCTGGCTCACAGTAACTAAATACTAATGGCACCAGAAAGATACACAGTATTTAGTGAAGGAGTCTTTGTGTAAGCTAAGGAGATTTCCCAAATGAGTTAACCACTTCCAGATCAGTTGTCTGGAATCGGAGCTGTGGTTTGGGCCTTTGCCAGTCTCTCTACTGGAGTCTAGACCAGCAGCGCAGTGACATCGCTGGGTAGACATTCACCCAGAGAGGATAACTGTGCATTTTCAAACTCTAGGTTTAGTTTGATTAATGACACAGCGAGGACAAAAAGAAATTAAAATTACAAGCAAGGCACTGCTAGTTACAGAGCATCCAAACCTAACTGCATTTCAGTATTACCCAATTACAGATCACAGTTCAGTCAGCCTGTGGTTGCATCTATAGAACCAATTCCACCGCTGGATTTCCAACTTACACATTGCTATATGTAAGTAGTTAACAAATTTCGAGTGTCCTCTTGAGTTGCTAAACTTTCTTCCATCATATTATCATATTTCATGTATGAGTGTAAGAATTTGAATGTCATAAATTGAGAGGGAGAAAAAACCAGACCACACATTTTCTGCTAACTCAGCTTAAAAAGGCTGACAATTCATGCATCGTCACCTAATAGGCATGATACGGTTGAACACTGGATTAATAGTGTGTGAGTGACTGTGAGGGGATGCAGAGCTCTTAAATGACCTCAAGTCCCTTAATTAGGAAATGGAGTGGGACATTGTGGTGCACTATTATCATTTAACAGAGGGGAATGGTTTTAAAAAGGGTTTCCACATGGGGAGTCTTTAACAGTACTACTGTGAAGTTGATCTGGAAGTACATGTATGGATATAGCCATTAACTTAAGACGCAGGGACGACATGCACATTGTCCAGAGCATTAAGGATCTCCTTCATATAGCTCTCCTTAACATGTAGTCACTGACATGTAACTTACAACATCTCATGTGAACACCTGTGGCTAACTTTAGAAATTGGAGGACCGATGCATGCATGTTTTATTGGCCATGAGCTGGGTGGTGACATAAAAATAGAGCCCAGCAGCTTGTCTTAATTGGCTGAAATACTTTACACAATAAAATTCCCCCCAGTAAAATTTCACTTCGTAGCGTTTACGAGAGGCCTCTGGTGACAAGCAAATGTAGGCCTCCTCACATCAACCTTAACCTTTACCAGTCAACAACAGACTTTCTCAGGCTCTTGCACATTTAATTTATCTGCAAAGTGATGTAATGGCATTCATTAGAGCCTCCATATGTAGCGAGAGTAGTTTTCTCTGCGTAGCCACATGGCTTCAAAGGACCATCGAGTCAGTAACTGCTTAATCCCTCTCATATGTGCACTGCAGCAAACACGATCCAACATGGCCCAATTGTTGCACAGAATGCAAATATTAACATAACGGGGCCTCCAGGAATCATGGATGTTCAAATCCTTTTTGTGCATTTAGGGATTTTATGTGTATCGACATTTTTCCACAGTATTTGTGTTGGGTACAAAGAAAAAAACAAAACAAAGGCAGACATATTAAACTGTGATTTGGCAGGAAATGATTTGATTGAATCATTAAACAAACAATCTAAACACACAGACTATGGGATACATTTAATGAACAAACACCTTTCTTGGATTAACATTTACTACTTTAGTTACTATACTCTGATGACACGCAAAGTTTGATTCTTGGACAACAGATGTCAACAATTGACGTCAAAAAAAAAAAAAAAAAAAAAAAAAGGTTTGGCAGCCTTAAAGCCATGAACAAATGTGCAAACCAAATGAGGTTACTTACACAGGGGATCTGTTTTGGTTGCTCATTCTATTCTACTGTGGAGTTTTTACAGTTCCATGGTGAAAACACTGTCTGGTCATTGAATCCGACTTTTTCTTGACATAAAAATTGGGTCAGACTTCCTCCAGTTCATTCACGTAATTTTAGAAACATTTCAACACAGTCTGAAAGTAGTGTGTGCTTTTCACCAGCGCTAAATTAGGTTTCAGGGGAGGCACCATGTTTAGACTAACAGGGGGATTTAATTAAAAGCATCTAATCAACAGTCTCCCTGTTGTAGATTAGTCACGTCATTACCAAAAAAAAAAGAGAAACTTACTTGTGGTCCAATTTTCCCAACATTTCCCATGTCTCCTTTCTCTCCCTGCAAGAAAACATCAAACAGTGTGCTGGTTAATTTCCTGTAATTAAACACATCTATTAGAATCCTAGTTTAATGGGAAGCAGCATTAGCATAACCAGGAAATACTGACTAATTGTAATATTGCCTGTCTTATCTAAACTTTCCTAATTAACCTATTTTTTGGATGCAAAATAAAAAATTCTTTAAATTAGAGCTTCATTGTAGAGCTGTGAGTGCTTTTAATTGTTTTGTCAGACACTGACCTGCCTGTCATCAGCAGCAACAGGCTGCTGGACCTGAAGTCTCTGTTAGTGCTTTCAGACAGACACAATTCTGTTTCTGGCACAGTTCTGGAGTCTCAGAACCTTGGTGCTTTCTGACAAACCAGGCCACGTTTAGAGCTGCAACTAACGATTATTTTCATAATCGGCTAATCTAACAATTATTTTCTCGATTAATCGTTTGGTCCATAAAATATCAGAAAACCTTAAAAAATGTTGATCGGTGTTCATCAAACCTGGAAATGATGATGTTCTCAAATGTCTTGTTTTGTCCACAAACAATAATTATTTACTTTTAATGATTTCTTTGTAAATCCAGAGCAAAGAAATGAAGAAAATATTCACATTTAAGAAGCTTAAACAATCAGAAATCTTGTTTTAATCATGAAAAAAGCTTCAAACCGATTAATTGATTATCAAAATAATTGTCGATTAATTTAGTAATCGATTAATCGTTTCAGCTCTACCCATGTCCACACCAATTTAAAAGTAACTTAAGTGGGAGGATGTTAATCAGGCGGAACTAAGCACGACACCGGCACTTTTTCTCCATACTTCCTCTACTTTCCACTCATACGCAGAATATGACACACCCACTGATGACGTCACAGTACGCGAGGCAGAACCGATTGTTTTTTTAGTTCTAGCTGAGAACCGATTTTCAGGTTATGAAACGGTTCAAAATTAAGTTTGGTAACTGGCACCGACACAGAGCCCTGTCAGTGTGAAAGGGCTATGTGTGTGTAAGCCTTTTTCCTGCTCTATTCAAAGGGTGCTCATGAGAGCTGACTGTGTGTATTTATATCTCTGTCATCTTTGGGGGGACATTTTGACCTTTTGGGGACATTTTGTCTGGGTCCCACAACCTTAAAGGCCTTTTTTTTTAGGGTTAGGGTTAAGGTTAGGGACTTAGTTGTGATGGTTAGGGTAAGGGTCTAGGGAATGCATAATTTTGCCGATACGTATGACGATAGCCCTGCAAGGACTGTTTTTCTCCCCTAATTAAGAGGTTGTTTACAACATAGCAAGTCTAAACTTCCTATACTGGTAAACACAGAGACAGCTGCACTAAGTGGTGTGAACTAGACCATAATTTACACTAATTACACATGACAACATGATCATGACACTGCATTTGTGGTGCTTACAAAATATGGCTCAACATAGACAGGAAAACCGAGTGAAAAGGTACAGCATGTTGTGAACGACTGACATGAACCCAAAAAGAAAAGAAAGAGAGAGAGAGCACAATCAATAAAACTAAAGGACAGAGTTGTGTCCGTGAAGTAGAGACAGCAGACAACGTATTCAACAGGAATGGCAGGACATTAAAGTGAAGAGGAAACAGGACAGTATGTATGTGTTGTCTATACAATTTACTTTAAGTCCACGTCGAACAGAACAGTGACAGTGTCTGCTGCTTTGGTCCCCACTACAGTGTTTACATGTTTGTGTGTGTTTGGCTATTCACAGGAATTTTACATTTTTTAATCATTCAAATTTGGCCCTTTCCTGCTGAATGACAAAGGGAGAAGAGATATTTTTCATCGCTTAACACACACTATGTATGTCTTTGCAATTAGAGATAAAATGTGAAACCAACAAAAGTGTAACTCCAAAATTTAGTGAAGAAAGATAATGCAAATCATAAAAATTGCATAAAATCACCTCTAAACCGTCAGGACCAGGTTCACCAATGTAGCCTTTCCTTCCAGGTCGCCCCTTCAAATACACACACAATAAACACACAGTACAGAACATAATGGGTTTATCACATCCAGCTGCTTCCTAGTGGATAATCTACGTAGGTAAACTGTGTGATTCAAAACACATGCGACACGTTAAATGTACAGTATGTGCATGTGTCTGTCAATCTGGGAGTACTTACAGTGGGGCCTGAGCTGCCAGGTGGGCCGAGTGGTCCTTCATCGCCCTGCGGAACACAGTCACAGTCACTGTTAAACAACTGTGGGTGTCAACTGCCCAGTTATTCCATGTTCAAAAATCACTATGTACTTGAATAACAGCTCTTAACCACCAAGACACCCCAAGACCTGTGAAGACACCCTAGTAGTACTAGACACCAAAACATTAGCAATTCACTGTTACTGTGACCTACAAGACCAGGACTCATCAAACCAGGATGATCTTCATCCAGGACCACTTAGTACTCTTGGGAATTTGTGAATTTGACTCTTGGGTGTCCTTAGAAAAAAACTATAGATTGTAGAACGTCTCATTGGTCCAAAGGCTCGGAACAGGTGGAAGAGGAACATCTTCTTTTACTACTATTTCTGGACAGTCTAACAACTCTGACACTTGATGCATGTATACACACACCCACATAAACAGGGAAGTTGTTATTTCTAATCAGAATTATTATAATCAAGTTATAGAACATTTCCCTTTGTTAACATAGTTATAACACATATAAATCTTACTAAAACGTGGCTTGGTTCTTCTCTGAGTTGTCATTTGGTGATAAAAATCACAAAATGTGATGGATAAACAAACTAGCGTTTCCTAGTGCTGTGAGTAAAAGCAGCATTAGCATTAAAGAATATATTATTTGTATAAAGCTCCAGTGATGTGTGGGAAAGTTTGGCCTGTGATCTTTATCGCACCACCACGTTCTCTGTGATATTGACAGACTCTATTAAATCTAAATTATATATATTAAATAAAGTCCCAAATGAAACTACTGACAAAATGTCCATAATTTCATTTGAAAACAGTTTTACAGTGTGAATCACTTGCTAAATTACCTCGATGAGCTTTAATGGTAATGCTTACGTGACTTTAGTGAATACTGTGTACCGCAACCATTCAATCAGAAACAATATAACTTCTCCTGCAGTCTCTTTCACAGATTTTCATCTGTTATCATCATTTTAAAAATTTTATTGACCAACAAGCACAATATTATTCCAAATAATACCCTTCCCTTTTTCCTCGGAATGGAAAACTTTCAACCATGTTTGTGTTAGCACCAAGTGTTGAATCATGACTTCACCCAGTGGAACATGCCCCAAGAGATATGGCAGAGAAAAGAATTCCCGACACGGTGGGAGGAGTGAGCTGTCTTGGGATATGACAAGATGCTAAATGAGATATGTTAGTTTATCTTTCCAGAGAATAATGAATGAATCAGTGGGATGAGCTACATTTTCCACTTTCTATATTTAGGGAGACAACGAGCGAGCAGATGTGTAGAATTGAGTTTGGAATCGTCTCACCTCTATTCCTTTTGGCCCTGGCGGACCTGGAGGCCCCCTGGCTCCCTGCAAACCCTGAAACACAGATGAATACTCGAGTTCAAATGAATGTAATGAAACTTATGGATGACATGAGAAAAGAGATAAAGTTTTACATTTGGTCCAGGTGGACCATTCAGGCCCGGTACTCCAATGTCGCCAGGAAACCCCTGAAAAACATGGGAGGAAAAAGACATTAATATTACTGCGTGTGATGTGATTATTTCTTCTCTTTACTTGAATCTTAGGTCATTGCATGCTTGTGTGCTTTATAGGAGGGGTATGACAATGCTATACAGGTGTGATGTACAGCAGCAGTTCCACTTGAGGCTGTTTGACTAAATCTGTATCAGAGAGACTTAAAGAAAGCTGATGTAAAGCTTGTGATGGATTGCCGCTGAGGGTTCTCAGGCATACCTGACCATGAAACAATCACTCATTTATAAGAAGTTGCCTGCTAGGTGTAGCCTATGTGACCTGTAGTCATGTTGCACTCCTGCGAGCAGTATGTCTTTTGACATGTCATCCACAATGACCCCTCTGACCAAACGTGATTTATTCTACATCAAAAAGCACGGACATGCTGGAGGGAGATGCCAGAACAAGAACGTAAGTTCAGTAAATTCCATTCACTTCCTTTATGTCATACATGAAAAAATACTTTTCAAGGACACAATCAATTTTTCAACAGGGTTAGGGCTAAAACATAGGTAGGTCCCAATGGAAGTCCTCATCAGCTGCAATCATTGTTACACATCAACATACACTGATACAATGTTGCCTGGCGCAAACACTGACTCATAACTCTGCACATACTTTCTACACAAGCAAAGGATAACCCAGCGCCATCCCATGATCAAACAGAACATCATCCTGACCAGTATACTGTATGTCACTGTAATTTGCCCATTAGATTAGAAGTTCTGCCTTAAAGCGGTCAAAAGAAAAAAGGTCATGGAGTCAACAAATGTGCTACAAATGTGCTAGGAATCATGGATGTGCTCATTTAAATTTACTTATAGTTTGCATTTGTATTATTTGTATTATCTGGACAAGTGATTATCCTTGGGATCTTGGACAAGTCAGTCTTTGGTGAACCAGATATCTTGGAATTTGCATTTCCCAGGCATCACATTTGCACTCTCTTGATTAACGTTACTCGCTGATTGTTCTGCACGGGATCTCACATCAACGGCAGAGAGAGAGACAGTGGACAGTGCCCACGACACCCCGCTAGTAATTACGACTCGATGTTTCTTCTGCGTAGGCCTAGTCTACGTACATCAAGCAATGCAAGGCGCATGAAACAGTAGATGGCGTCATAACAAACAGGGACATTTACCTAAATATCAACTTTCAATGACCCATGTCTATGTAGTGTGATTTTCAAATTCACAAACTTAAACCTTAAAAAACACAATTTGTTAGGCTAAAATTGCATCAGAACGTCTTTGAATATATGCCGCATGGTCCAGCAGAGGACGCTGGCCCATAAGAAAAATTAAACAGCTGTGGAAATGGAGGAAACTAGCAACCTTTGGATTAAGCTTCTTCCACCAGAGTTAGGCGGTGGAGAAGAAGGCAATGAGTGATCAATCTCACGTGACCATAACAATATCAGATATCCTAGTATCTTCAAAGGAACAATATGTCATGTAATAGTCATTCAAAACTTGATAGAATCGACAGCCCTAATATACAGTAAATCCTATGTTGAAGAATATACTGCTCTTGTCTGTCGATACACCATGTTCACCTTCAGTCCCCGCCTGAGGGAAAAATCTGACATATGTGCAGAATAATAGGGTCTACTTTTTCCAGCTACTTCAACTCTCACAACAAATGCCATATCACTCTAATGTCTGTGTGATCATAACCTTGAGTAGGACCATCTATAAAAGAGGCCCAGCCTTGGCTCGGGCCCAACTGCAAGACACAACAATTCTAACAGGGAAAGTAAAGATACTGCAGGGTGACTGTTTTACAGCTGCACGTGTTTATGACTCGCCATCCACCTATGCTGAGCACAGCCTTTTACACTGGACCAAAGTTCTTTACAAACAATTAAGTCATCGTTTCTTTTTTTCTAAATGTTTCTCTTTTTGTTATCTTGCCACAATCATTCCCAGTGAAAGTAGAAAGAAAACTATAGTAATTGAGAGTAGCTTGGAAATAAACAAACCTGTCCTGTGGGGTTACATTGACTAGTACTATAGATAACGGGAATATGAAAAACACTACTCCCTCTCTTCTAAAAGAACATCTGCAGTGAAGCGTCAGACACTGTTGACATGATGCAGTGCTGTTATGTAGCCTCAAGAAAACCTATGGCACTTTTCCATTATACAGTTACAGCACGGCACAGCTCAACTCCATATGGTTTGGTATGGTTTTCCATTACAGTAGTACCTCCTTCACCTCCGTGGGTGCAGTCATCACAGCACAGCTGCATGAAGCTGCAGTGACTTTGTTTTACATGCGACACACACAAACCAGTGACCAGTGACTTGCAAAGCAGTTGTTTTCAGTGTACTGAATCATTAGAAGCAGTTCATTTCGAAGAGACTAGTTCAGTACTATGACCAGAGCACAGACTCTGCCTGACACAGGCACTGAAATTAAATAGGGCAGAAAGGGTTGTGATGCGGCTCGCCGCTTTGCGTTCGCCGCTAAATACACCAGACTCCTCTGGTAAATGTTGAGATTTTAGACATTTCCGTGTTAAATGTTGGAGATTAACGCATGTCCTCAGGATTTTTAATTGATCTACAGTTCGGCATTGTTCAGTTTGATTCCTGTGTTAGGCGTCACGCTCGTGACTCTTCCAGTGAAGACACTCTGACCAATGAGTGACCGGCAGTATCAGCTCAGCTCACTTGGAACTTCGTCAGAGCAGGTATTACAGAGATTACCAGGTAATATCACTAATGGTAAAGCAAAACATGCCGGAAAAATGCCATTAATAACAAATGTGTTGACTATGAAAATCATATGTACTGTATATGTGTGCACTCCTACCTCTGGTCCTGGAGGCCCAGGTGGTCCCTGTGCTCCCACCTCACCCATTTTACCCTGTTTTAAAAAATGAACACATGATGAAGAATCAAATTTCAATCTTTTTCCCTTTCAGATACGTACTGTATATGTTGTCCATCTCTCTTAATTTTCTTACACATTTCCTCTTACTGTCTGTTAACATTTAGATAATACAGTATGTTCTGTTTATGCAATCCTTAGTGTGGATATCGCATGATGTTGTATCCATAAGATGCTAAAAAAGCTTAGAAATCCATGTCAGATGTACAACAAATGTATACACAAGGGTTGCATGTGTACACTTATATTATGTTATCCATTGGGTCTGCAGAAAAAGTACTTCTTGTGATACATAGATCGAGGTTAAAACGGCCTGGGAGACTGACTAGACTTAGTCTTTTCTAGTTATTATTTCAAGCACACTGGTAAATCTTTTACACTTTTACAGCACATAAATCGAAACACTTATTGATTACTTGAGAACTGTGGTAGCTGGATTGTATTCTGAACACATTCAGAATACAAGTTTTCAGTGTTTCACATTTGTTTTTTGATAAATAACTGTTCCAGAAACATTTATTCTTCTTCTTTCTGCTCTCGGAGCTCAACAGCCAGCAACTGATTTGTTGCAAATGTGACCTAAGTGTCTTCAGTTTATAAGCCGACACAAATAGAATCCAGACCTCATTGTCGTAGTCTGTTTGAATATAAAAGCTGCACAGGCACATACAGTACACACTCACACTTACATACCGGTGGTCCCGGTTTCCCTTTTGGCCCAGCTGGACCAGGTAAACCAGCAACACCCTGAAAACACAAACATCACATTCATCTTCTGTTTTGGGTTTTATTAGCCATATGATGGACATCCATCACCGTATAACTGAGTCCATGTCTGAGTGCGCATATACACATGGGACAAGAATTATGTGGTGAACTCAAATGATAAATTAATTGACATCTGCATGTATTTCAAACACATGCTGAAAACACATTGTGGTAGTTTTGATTAATGTTTTCCTGATTTAGCAGGGACAAATATGACTTTATGCATTCTGCTATTGCCCAGTTTTTAGTCATCACAAAAGGAAAACTTTATACATGTTTAAACAATTAGGAAATACAAACAAAAAAAAGGATTGTGGAACTTAAGATTGGTGTAAAAAAAGATGTTTTCTATTGCTTTTGACACTTCTGTGGTGTTGATCGGGAGTCTTACCTTATCACCTTGGTACCCCATCTCCCCTGGTTCGCCCATTGGTCCCACTTCACCCTGGATTTTACAGTATTACAAAGAGATATAACACAACACTACCCTGCCACAGTCATCACAAAAAAACTGCACAGAAAGTGTACACTTTAATATGTAAAACATGTAGTTATAACACATAAAACATCATCAATTCTTTGATTGTATGTTGAATGTTTAAATATCAAAGGATTTCCTGCAAATGTGTCCAATTATATGTGTTGGGTTTGTCACACATTACACACAGATACACTACAATAATATAAATATTTAGATCACCTTATCACCTTTCAATCCAGGCAGGCCGGCTCGTCCTGCAGGGCCCTGCCACAGACAGTAGGAAGAATGGAGGAAATGTCGAAGTGAGTTCATCCGCAAATGAAGAACAACGACTTGTGATTTTACAGGATTATGACCATATGATCTACAGTATAAGCCCCCTTCAGCTAAAGGACCAACTTGATGTGCTTGTCCGTGAGTCTTTTAGCAGGATATCGGAATTTTGTGGTCATGTGTTATCACCAAATAAGGGAATTTACTTCAATTTAATTGTATTTCTCCTCCATCTACCCTTAACAGAGTCCACTGGATTAATTTAACAACCAACAATATAGTTTATAGAATACCAAGCACTGACAGGAGCCAATGTTTAGCTTACCTGAGGTCCCACCAGACCAGGCAGCCCTCGCAGTCCCTCAGGCCCCAGGTCCCCCTGTACAGAGAATGAAGTGTACAATGGAAATTATCCATCACAGTACTAATACTTACATTTTGTTTAGCATTAAAGTCAATGTGAATAAGTGCAATCACCAATTCTGTAATTAAAACAGCATTCCACATTTTTTACATAGCGGAAACAGACGGTGGACCAACCTGTCCCCCAACTGAAAAGTAAGTATGGGTCGTTTTGGCCAACCCCTGAATACGACCCATAGGTATGTTTTTAGTGCACCGGCATTTTCCAAGTTAACTAGGCACAATTGTTCGTGAGGTTAGGGTTGGGGCTTAAAAAAATACAGCCCTGGCTAGGCAGTAAGTTACAGACAATGACATAAAAAACAAATGTTGGTCGCGTGGTGTTGTGTGAAAGTCTAACGTGGGAGTCAAAGCCGTGTACACAAGGTACCAGATTGCTGTTATTTATACTATTGAAAAAACAACAACTTACCTATCGGTCGTAATTCCTGCATATGACCCATAGTTACGTTTTGTTGTAGGACAGTCCCATGTGGACTGATGAGGAAACATTCCTTGACTTTGTTCAAGAAGCTAACTACAATAATAAATGTGAAGCGGCAAAGAAACCCTTTTCCAGCAAACTCGTCTTCATCTCGCTTGGTGGTGGAGAGTTAGTAGTTTACAAACTTAAGTTTCCACTTAGAAAAGACTCTGTAATGATGAGATAAAGCAGCTAACACATTCATAAGATAGTGTAGCCTTTGGTTGCTAAGTGGCTAATATTTTAAGCTAGTTCCTCGCTCCGGGAGCCTATCAAATTGCACCGTTTTAGTCTGGAGTGGTGAACTAACTTCCACAATTCGCTTCACAGTAGAGGATGAAAACACACAATTTCTTTCACAAAACTTTTGAAACTTTTGAATAAAATTTGCAATGCATTTATGAAGAAGTGAAGCTAGTGACAGAGATAAGTATGGTGAAGCCCAAACACAATGGTGTCCCACTGGCTTATACACAAAATAACCTAGCTAACCTATGTAGCATACAGTACATGGGATTCCTTATATACGGTTTCTTTAAGACACAGAGGCAACAGCAAAGACAGTGTCTGACTCATGCAATATGCTGCAGTGAAAACAAATGCAGCAAAAATTAAAAAGCTGAAACATCTTATCTGACTTCTCTAAAGATTGGCCAAAAACTAAAAATGTTTCTATCAAAGCACTTTTTTGTCTCTCTCAAAAAAAAAATGAAACTGTCAGTTTTTCCAATACGCACAAAAGTGTAAGTAAGAGGCAAGTGAGAAAACATCCTTCATGTTACGTCACTAAGGACATGTGGTTTCAGCTCGCGAGTCCATCTGGATCTTGTAAGGCCGGTGTTTGATGTTGCAGTTCCTCTGTAGTACTGCAGCAGTACGGACACATTAATCAACTATTACTGATTTTATTGCTGCAACAGATTTATTCAGTGTGGCACCAGGCAGTGACTGAATAGATGCATGAACAGGGGAAAGTTTGTGTTTCTCTGCAGATACATCACAAAATAAGAACAACAGACACAAAATAAATGGAGGTTCTGCGTGCAGACAATCTGATGACAAAAGTGACATCACTCACACCCTCGCACACTTTAACCCTAACTTTACTGAACGCATGAAGGGATAGTGTTAATTTGTTTTTGGCCCGAAATGTTTTAGATCTTAGAAAAATAATTTGATTTCAGGGATTTCATGAAATGCAAGTGCTATGCATCACCACAAAAAGCGGCACAGCATCGTGAACTCTATTAGTATAATGTATTGTCATAGTTTTGCTGTGTGTGTGTGTGTGTGTGTGTCCTTTCCTCAATCATGGCATGTGGTGGATCTCCACACCTGCACTCAGTCTCTTTATCACCTCACTGCTTTATGGAAAAAAAAACTCTATGAGTTAGATTCTCAATCAAATTCTTCTAGTGAAACCCGATACTAATACTATTTCCACCCTCTTGCCTAGATCCACCAGCGCCTACCATCCTTTTAACAACACTTCAATAAACTTTAACCTGAACCTTCTTCTGCCGTCAGTGTTCTGCTTTTATCAGTGTCCAGCGCCAAACAAAGCTGTAACAGGTGTGATGAAAAAGCACACATGGAAATAGTGGTGGGGATTAAAAATAAAAGAAACAAATCCTCAAATTATCATCACCCCATGCATCATATAATCTTGTAGGATTAACAGGAATGAACAAGCATCACCACTGTAGGCGTTACAGAGATACGCAAGACAGCAGATCTACACACACCTTCAGCTCATACACACATGGTGTCAGCGTAACATCCGAGCCAAAACACTGTCATTACCATAGTTACACCACAAGCACTTACAGTAAAGGGGCACATGACATGACAGCACAAAACAACATACTGTACAAGCATGACTTCACAAGCCTTGGTGAATTATGTCCACCTTATGTCTGCTACATTATATCACATACTTTAATTTAAAAATGTCTGAAGATATGTCGTACTTTTCTTGTCTTGAAGACCAACCAATGCCCTCAACACTACATTTAAACAGAGCATCTCCAGTATATATAGTATATAGTCATTATTTTGATCACACATCTGTCATAACTGCAGGGTAAGGGTTAGACACCTGAAGGAACATGGGGTTAAGTGTCTTGCCCAGGGACACATCAGCATGCAGACTAGCGGAGCCAGGGATCGAACCCCCGCCCCAAGCCTTCCACCCCTATGCCAGTAAAGAGGAGAAAGTACTTTTATGCAACTGTTACTTTTAACAACTATGATTTACAATTACTGCAAACAAGAAAGGTTAAATAGTAGTAACACACACAGTAAAATATCTACTGTCCCATCAAATGGAAAACTAACTCAGTATTAATTACATCAAAGACTGGAGTAACTATTTTGGTTTTTCTTGGGTTATTACTCAAAGCTCTCTGCAATATTAAGTTATTCATTTAGTAATTCATTTTTGTGCCTTGAAACCTTGAATAACAATGATTATTTTGTAGAAACTGTGAAAATCAACAGAATCTGCAACATAAACAATTTATCTTTAAATCTCCTCCATGTTGCAGCAATATCTCTGCATCTTGAATATTTAGATGGAGTAAATGGAGAAGGTTATTCATAGCTGTGGGGATACTCTCTATACTAACTGCGCTACCCTTTCCTTTAACCTTGTTAAAGGAAAAGTGCTGTTTCAGTAAAACGTAAATAATTAAATACAGTGTGTGCATTTCTCACGTCTGACTGTGTCAGTAGTAAATATGACTTACAGCCAGTGTTCGTGGTGAAAGGAAAGGAAACCCTACCCTGCCAGATGTCTCTAGTGCCACAAGTGACCCTACAAACACCTCAATAAATCCTAGTACTGAGTCGAGAAATATTGCTCCGCATACTTCTCAAAAATGAACACGGAAATGTTTTAGAGGCCTCTTTGAACTTGGACATTTTAACAGTGGCAGGTTTACACAGCTACAATTCATAATGCTTTCCATTAAGTCTCTCGCAGTTGGGAGTTTGTTTGTACTTAACATTGGCAGCTAAGTATATTAATTACTGGATTTTTATTCCAGAACTGATCTTTGAAGTGCTCCTTTCACTGCATGCTTTTTTTTTTTTTTTTTTTAAGGGTTGTGTGATTTTGTCACATCAGAATGTGTTCCTAGATCAGACAGGTGCGGAGAAGTAAGACATTTAAACCCCTCAATTTGGATTTCCAAAATCAGAGCAACCTCACAGACCCTGACATAAGATTCAATGATGGGTACCACTCACAGGTAGAAACACTCTGCTACTTTTACTGTTAACTGCATCTTTGTCTTGTTTGTTTCATGTTAAGCCATTCATACTCATAGTACTGCATTGTTATTAACTGGTATTGCTCACCAGTTCTGTTCTTGTACATGTTTATTCTTCTTATCTGGAATGCAGGAACTCAGAGATGACGTCATTCCGACTTTTGATGAAAATGCGCCATATACTGTATGATATGTGGTCATGTGACATGCAGCTTTTTGTCTGTCTAAACACCTGCGCTGACGTCCTCTGGAGACAAATAAATCACTGAGAATAGCTCCCCTTTCTGAATTTCAACTCAATAAAGGTGCATCTCATCTTATCTTACAAATGTGACGCATTGCTGGTGACGCACGCAAAATGTTATTGGTGTTGTTTGCGCGGGCAGTTAATATGAACAATACGGCTGATAATCTGAACATAGCCCTAGTTGTTGCAATAGATTTTTAAATTCTGGTCACAGAGTGCGACGCAGGAATGAAGCAACTGTTACAGATTACCAGAATCTTTGTGCATCTCTTTCTGGACAGTATCTGCTTTGCTGACAAATACATGTCTGAATTTCCATGACTGCATGAAAACTTATGTATATGCAGACTGGTATAAAGTACCTAAAATGGATACTTAAAAAAAAAGATCTTATCTTGTAAAATTATCTTACAAGATACCAAGTCACTTTTTATAATATGACTTACTTATATACTTGACTTATTATAAAGTATATGACATTTACTGTACTTAAGTATCAAGAGTAATTTAAGCCATGGTAGCTCAGTGGTAGGGTGAGTTGTCTTTCAACTGTAAGGTGGTGGGTTCAATTCCTGGCTCTGCTAGTCTACATGTGTCCTTGAGCAAGACCCTTATCCCACCATGTCGCTATAGAAATACAGACCATTACCAACTCTGCTTCTTGAGATTTTATTTGGTAGTAAAGAGTAACAAAGATATTTAGAGGAAATGTAGTGGAGTAAAAGTAGAATTTTTGTTCGAAATATAAATAAAAAAGTAAATTTTTTTTTTTTTCTTTTTTTATACGTGAATTTTGTACCTAAGTACAGTAACAAAGTATTTATACTTCAATACATTACAACAGTGTGTATAAGTATCTAGTGATACTACAGTAGATGTCATAGCCACAGTGATACTGCTATAACACTGTAATCTACAGTCTCCCCTCTCTGAATATCTACCTGAATGTCTCCTTCGTTTTCAGCAGTTTGGCTCAACTATTGACCTGTTTTTGTACGCAGCCAAAAGAGCTCTTTCCATAACCCGATTCATACGAGTCCCTGCGGATTACAGAGGCCTTATCAACAGCCAGACTCAAAATGCATGTTATATTTGTTACAAACACTTGGAAGACACACAAGTGGAGTTCAAATACAAAAAAATCCTGGCTTACATCTTAGGGAAAAATAGCTGGCATAAAAACCGCCATTAATCATTCGTGTAGCAACACGGCACATCCTTCCACAATCTAAACCACAATCTAATGACTAGAGAGGCAGACAAGCGGACTGAATGAAAGGTGAACAGACTGGTGATTTTGAACACAAGTAAAAGGTGAGAGCAAGGAAGAACTGTGAGCCAAATGACAGACAATTGGAAAGAGACATAAACAGTGCCTATAGGCAAAGGAAATCCAACACATTAATGGGACGATAACAGCAATGATAAAAACACCCTGATACTTACCCTTAGACCGGGAAAGCCGCCAATGCCAGTCCCACCAACAGGCCCCTGTGAAACATCACAGCAACATCCTAAGTACACAGGACAGGACATTTACAGTATTTTACATTCCTACTTTGGAAAATACTGGAAGTGTGTCTGTGTGTTTTAATGGCTAGCCTCATGGTCAGCATCTCTGCGCCAACTGCCCCAAATATGTTTTTAATGTATTATTTATGTGAACACAACTATGAATCCTAAGACTTATTTCACCTACTTATAGAGTTATACTGTATGTACGGAGACAGAGAGCATAGGAAATGAGAACATTGAAGAATTATTATATGAGTAGTATTAGACCAAAAAAAAAGAGAACGAGGACAATGAGTTCTCACCTCTTTGCCATCAGGACCAGGAGGCCCCCTCTCTCCTACATCACCCACCACACCCTGCATGGGAAGAACATCCACATTCAGTTGAAAGGCAATACAACCACGTCTACAAGACTATATAACAACTCCATGCAAAAGTCCATTTTGGGGATTTATATCTCATTCCCTGACTTTCTTGTTGCGTAATCTGCGTGTTCTGTATCCAGACCGATGCAGTGGCATCTAATCTGCACGGACACACCGTGAAAACAACGCTTATTTCATGAAGCAGAATTAGTCATGATGAGCTTGTGAACTGGCTTACAACACCTCCTTGGGCCACAGACTTCTGTCAGCCAGACATTGCTTAGTGGTCAGTAGAAAAAAAAACCCCTTCAGATGAAACAGACACTGGGCCGCATGCCCACTTGGCAACTTTTAACACAGAGAAGCTAAGGCTTATTGTTATTTTCTTTTTTTTGCAGTGTTAACTTTTCACAGTGTGAGAGCCCAACTTAGACATTCCATCTGTCTCTATCTTAATCTAACTGTAATTTTAGTTTAGTGTCACTGGAGCAGGGACTAAGCCAGGATACATGCTCTTCCAATGTGTTCTGCCACATTTTGAATCGTGTTAAAACATCTAAAGAGTAATTCCTCTTGTATTTCCTCTCCTAGCACTGTAATCACTGGCCTCAGTGCAGTTTTAATAGCGCATTCAAAACAGATGCAGCACATAAGTTAATATCCTTTGTATCTTTAGTGGAAGTCAAGTACAGCCACGGTATTTTAGAGAGGACATGTTGATGTAGGAATGATAACAATATCCCTGATTATCATAATGAGATAATGCAGACAATGCTACCTGCTACCTGCAGATGACTCACTGTAGTTATAAACAGAGGACAAATAAGAACATTTTTCTTTCAAGATGCAACTTTGAACTACTGCAGGAGTCACAATTGAGTCATTATTACGTGTCTTCCTTTAGGGCCAGGTTTTCCAACAGGACCAGGTATGCCCTAAAAAGAAAAACAGTTGATGAATATCACAAAGGTGGTGATGTGATGACAACATTTTGCCACATACATAAAATCATATGGAAGTTGGCTTCTGTCAACACTCAGTCAGTGATGTAATGAAGATTCAACAAGGAAATTAGAGGAGGGAAGGCATAAGGTAATAGGTTTTTACTGGTAATGACACTAACGACACTGAAATTATGATTAACTAGGTGCTTAAAGGTCCAGTGTGTGACAGAATTTATTGTCAGAAATTGAACGACCATCTTTATTTTAAGGGTTTTCTTAGCCTTAGAATTATGGATGGCCAATTATTGCCCATTGAATACAACTCTTATACAGTATCTACAGTACAAGGGTCTTCAATCTTGTCTACAGCACAGGCCCACCAAATTAACTGGTTTTGACCAAAAGGTAGAGAGTTTGTGAGAATGGACCGAGTTGTGAAAGAGTCTTTATATCCTTTCTGGTAAACAAAGGCCACTCTTGGAATTAGATGTGACTATTTCTAACACACTGGACCTTTAATATAAACAATCATCACTCACTTTCATCCCTTCCGGTCCAAGTGGCCCGACAGCACCGGGAGGCCCAATGAAACCCTGCAAATCAAATCAAATCACAACATTAGCAAAAAAACACAACAACACATTATTAGTAGTGATTAAACACCATTAAAACGAGGTGTATAACTTACTAGTTTTGCAGACTGGTCTGTCACATAATTTGGATATAATGAGTGCTTGTATGCCTACTACTGTCTGTAGTGTGTATAAGATCTGCTAATGAGTTAAAAAAGGGCATCATACTGTCACACTTTCTACATGAATTCTCTCTGTTTCTGACATATTACAGATCTTGATTAACCCAGTGTGAAATTAGGGAGAAATATTTGGGGCAATTACACATTCTACATGTGGCAACGGTCAAAATCTAGAGTGGCTCTTCTGACATAAAGATTAGTGTACCATACATACTATACAAAAACATAAAATAATCACATGAGCAATTTTCAGGATCACAATTATAATCCTAAAAACCCACACAATCCCGTAAATCAGCAAGAACAAGAATGCACGAGTCATTGTCCCATGTTTTTTTTTCTCTCTCCCTCTGAATTACCTGTGCACTGTGTTTTTGTGGCTCTTTTTTTTAACAATGACCACCTCAGTCTGACATTAATCCCACCTATCGTCTTTCTTTGCACTGCACCACTCCACTTAAGTCCCGTCTCTCACTAGCTCATTTGACCTCTTTCTCTCTGTTTTCATAGTCCCATCTGTTTGTTCTTCCATCCACTTCTTTCTTTTTTTCTTCCTGTTCTCCTGTGTTGAGGGTATTACTACGTGCTGAGGAATGAGCACACTAAGAAGAAACAGTCGGCCTGTGCAGAGACAACCCAGAACCAGGACAAGTCCCCCCAAAATCATTCTCCCACCAGGCAGTGTGTTTCTGTCACACAGTGTGACAGAGATTCTACTCAGATCCTGCATGTGAATCTTTTCTAGGATCAAGGTTGAAGTCTTGACACTGTCCTAATCCAGTCAGGAAATTAAAAGTATTTAATCCACCACTGCTGGAAAAAAAGACAGGACGAAATTAAAGCAGGGAGCTATTTGTACTTACACGGACACCTTTTGGTCCTGGGTTACCTTCTGGCCCAGCTGGGCCCTGCAAAAACAAATCACAAATGCAAGCTCAGTAATTTTACATAGTGGGACAAACCTTCATACACAAGACTTGACAAAACAGGCCTGACTGACGACTACAAGAAAACTGCCTGTCCATAGTCTGCACACATGATTGGTTAAATGGTAAGACATGGACTTAGATAGCTTTGATTTAAGTAGAGATAGGGGTATTAAAATGTCCCACTATGGTTTGATTCATTATCAAACTATGGTGGGATCATAAAATTCTGCAAGTCTAGTTAAAAAATGGGAAACAGTGGTAATAATAGCATTTTTACACAGGTTAAAGTTGAATATATACATTACTCACTGTGACCTACTTAGTCACAGTTGCTCTATATGACAAAACAGCTAGGAATGCATAACATTTCAGGCTTCTCCGAGTCTTTTCTGAGGTGTTGTTTGTCACAGAGTTTGGACTTTGTAAGTTGGTAGGTACTCAACACTCACAAACTCAAACTCTGAGAAGCATGATAAGGAAATTTGAATTCCCAATATATAAAAAAAACGCTTTAAGGAAATCAGAAATAAGTGTGATTCATGCAAGCTATCATTTTTTTTGCATTGTATTTTTCACTGCACCTGCCTGCCAGGGTAACCTGCAGCCCCAGCTTGCCCGGGAGATCCTGGTATGCCCTGCAGAGAAGAAAAGAGTGAGTGAATGGTGAAAGAGAGATTAGATGGATGGATAAAGTGAAAGAGGAGACGACTGCTACCAACATTGCCAACTGAGGAATAAAACAAGCACTGTTCATTCTGAACAAACCCAATGAGGACAACCTTGTCCACTAACTGGACATTCCTTTCCTGTTCTTTTAGTAAAAAATAGAAAATCTTTTGAAACCTTAATAATATTTTAAGGCAACTAATAAACATATGAATTCAGCTACTTACTTGTTCTCCTGGCAAACCAATTGGCCCTGGATAACCTTTAGGACCCTTGAATATGGAATAAAACAATTTATTGTTAGTTTATCTTTACAAAAAACATGAAACAAGCCTTAGAGCTCCTGCTATGCTAGGAGCTCTAAGGAGCTCTAAGGCTGATCTATGATTTATTTTATTTATTAAACACTAAGGTCTACTAAGGTATGTTCCCCATAATCACACTGTAGCAAATTAG
Source organism: Solea solea (assembly GCF_958295425.1). Taxonomy (NCBI): domain Eukaryota; kingdom Metazoa; phylum Chordata; class Actinopteri; order Pleuronectiformes; family Soleidae; genus Solea; species Solea solea. The sequence goes on from NC_081142.1 coordinate 18,117,469, forward strand.
TAGAGTGAAGGCCACTCAGTACTTTCTAAAGTCCGAGTTTGACTAACTTGATGATGATATTCAATAGACTGTCAAGGGAAAAAACAAAACGTGTCCAAAACACCAGTTAATTACCAATCAAGTGATGTTTCGGGGCCAAGCCCTTCTTCAGACAAGGAGAAATGCTGCACTGTGCACCTGCACTAAGTCACATGACTCAAAAAAACGAATAGTGTCAAATGAATGTTGTCATTTTATCAGTCCTGCCCAGCACCGAGTGTCCCTTTGCACATTTTCTCTAATTCCAGGGTGATCACAAATTCATCCTGAGGAGAACATACATGTCTGCACCAAATGGCATGACAATCCTGTAATTGTCCACACTTCCCCACAACATCTCAAGGAAAAGTGATGGAATTACCAAAATATTAAGATTCTATTCGGAAGAAATGAATGTCTGTACACAATTTCATGGCACCCCGTGCAGCTTTAAACATTGCCTTTCCCTTGAACAATGCTTCATACCTGGTTAAGTTAATAAAAAGGACTGGTGGAAATCCAGAGAAACTGACGAGATACCCGATGATTGGTAAGGGATCTAGAAATATTTCTTACCCTCTTACCTACAGGTAGAAGTTTGGCACCACTAAAGTCTGAAGGATGTTGGGATTTTAGGGGCTAGCCAGTCAGAATGCTGCCTGCATATTCCCAAGTATGCATATGGCTTGCACTTACGTTTATTGTGGGTATTGGCATTAGCTGAGATTGTGCAAAAGGAAGCGCATTACATACTGTATAAGATGGGTGTGCTTCAATTTGTCAGTCTCAATTTCAAAAGAGATTCCAAATTAAAACCATTTTATCCCATTTGTGCTGTATCGTGTACCTACTAATCCATGACACATGTTGGGTCCTGACCTACAGCCAAATCCCAAATTTGGTTGAACGAGGACTTCTACATTCATTTGTTTGTTACTCAAGAGCTTTTCCACTCACATGATTGTCAACAACAAATGTTTATAGCTTTAAAACACAAGGTCAGGGTCAGGTCAGTATCCCGCCCAGAGACCTTGAACAGTGCGACTGATTGTTGTGTACATCTGAGGCTGAGACACGTGAACCCTCACACTTCGCCACTTGGGGGTAAAGAGCATAGGCCCCAAGTCAGCAATTTCCTCTGAAAATACCTAACAGGGCATAGGTTACGTCCTGAGCATATTAGGTTCAGCTACTGAAAACACTAGGCCGGCCTCCTGGGACACAAGGTGGTGGCAAGCTATAGTGGATTCCAAAAGTATTTGTACCTCACCATATGTAGAGACGAGACTCACGGCAACAATAAAAGGCTACTTGGACAGCAATGTAGACAGAGCTTCCGGGGCAACAGGATGACCTTTGCTGAAGTCTGTTCTGCATCAAAACACCATAAGTTCGGGTCAGCCAGTGTCTGTCTTTCTGAGACATGACGACTGCTGACCTTCAGAGACTGCTGACCTTCTATATTATGCATGTCATTGACCCTCTGACCCTGAGCAGAGTGCCTTTTTCTCTTTCAGACGTCTTTTGGCCTCCAAACCTATCAGGTTTTTAAGCAAGAGAGTAAAACACATCTGAACTGTCAGCTCTGAGGCTCACGCTGAGAGGGGAAGGCAACACACGCTCTTTAAAATATACACAACAGCTGACAGAATCCCTTCACATGAAACAAAAATAGCTTCTGACCAATTCCAAGTCCTCCTCGCGTTCTTCTATCTTCAGCTGCTAATTTACACAAAGGCAGGTTATTTATCTCTTTATGGACGCCAATGGAAACACCATCTAATGGTCTGTAGAGCTGCAGCTAACGATTATTTTCATGATCGATTTATCTGTCGATTATTTTCTCGATGAATCGATTAATGGTTTGGTCCATAAATATCAGAAAACCTTAAAAAATGTTGATCGGTGTTTGTCAAACCTGGAAATGATGATGTTCTCAAATGTCTTGTTTTGTCCACAAACCAAAAATATCAACTTTTAATGATTTCTTTGTTATCCAGAGCAAAGAAATTAAGAAAATATTCACATTTAAGAAGCTTAAACAATCGGAAATCTTACTTTAATCATGAAAACAGCTTCAAACCGATTAATCGATTATCAAAATAGTTGTCGATTAATTTAGTAATCGATTAATAATTGATTAATCGATTAATCGTTTCAGCTCTAATGGTCTGCACTACTTTATGAAAATAAATACGATATGATAAACACTAAACTAACATTGGGTCATCTTACCGGTAGACCTAGAAATCCCTGTGGCCCTGGCAAACCTGGTGGACCTCTGTCTCCCTAGATAGAGGAGAAAAAAAGTGATCATTTAAGACTCTGACAGATTTAAAATCTATGTGATACTTCCCAAACAAACGTATTTAATCATGTATTTATTATTCAAGTGGTACTGAAAGACACCTAAATCAAATAGAGCTATTCAGCTCTATTTGATTTAGGTGTCTTTCAGTTAACACAGATAAGAGAAAAACTGTTTTTTACACTGATTTTACACAATTTTAAACTCCCAGATAATTACTATGAATATTTCTAACGCTCTAATGTTAAAGTGAACTTTAACAACAACCTGGCTCTCACAAAAAGAATTGGCGTTCAGTGTGTATTAACGCTTGAAGGGGAAAAGCTAAATCAGGGATTCAATTATCAAAATCAAAGTCTGTTTTCATCCACCACAAATAAAAAAACTGTTTAGCTTGAGTCACCAAATACAGAGCTGTTGACTTGTCTTACCTTTTCTCCTGGTGGAGCCTGACCTGGAGAAAGTCCAGGGTCTCCTTTTGAGCCCTAAAATAGAAACACAACAACCCACTTTTTTATCATTTGCAGAACAAGCTTCACGAAGGATGGTGATTTAAAAAGGGAAAACATTGTAATTGTCACAAAGGTTCCTCACAGCTTTTTTTGGGTCTGTGCGCATAAGGTGCGGAGGACCCTATTGAAATTAAAGGAGTTAATATTCAATCTGAATGTGGTTCGGTGAATGTGCAGCAAAAAATTGGAAGTGGGAGGGGCTAATGAAAACGGGGGAAAAAAAACATTTATTTGGTGATATTTAGATTTTTTTTTTAGATTTTTAGGACAAAGGCTAGTTTTGAAGAACAATTCCAAAATCCAAAAAGGAACCAGAGAAACATCTTTTTCACGTTCATCTTTTTAGTCCATATTGTTCACTAATTCCTGGTGCTTTCTTCATGACTAATACAGCTTCTGACACACAAAGGTTGTCAGTATGTGTTCCAAAGAAGTATTATGACTGACTGAGAGTCAGTGAGCCATAAAGCTCGCAGAGCGGGAAAGCACACATTCTACTGAAGCATAAAACAAGTATGAAAGAAAGTCAATAGTGCATGAAGTACATTGAAAAGGCTCTTTCAAATCCCACACACACATTGTCATAACATTACAGACTGTGCTCGAAATATAATGTCAACTCAGCGCCTCAGAATACAATATATTCCTCTATTTGTCCTGGTAACAAATTACATTTAAGGAGTAGATGTTTTCCAAACTGAGACAAAGACTCTCTCAATCCCCAGTCCACCTCCACAAAGGGGTGTTGTGGGTGTAAGAATGACTCACTCAATTCACGAAGGTACTAGATACACTGAATTTGGTTTTGTATATTTGAATGTGGGTGTACCAGCTGAAGGAAGAGCAAGATAGCAAGTGACTCTATTTCTACCTAACATCATGATCGGTCATTTAACCTCGGTCAAATGTCCACAGCACACGAAGGTCATAGGTGACATGAAAACAAACCCATCCATCTCTCCATTGCCATCTGACTACTTGAGGGAGAAAACATAACATTCCTCATGGTAAGGCAGGTGAAGTGATCATAACTCATGACATATACCTTTGTACTGATAGAAATCCCAAGCAAGGAGGTTTCCACTCTCAGGCTGCAAGTTTCACATCAAAAGACAAAGGAAGACAAGAAGGATCCACCATTTGTTCTTTGTTCTTTCTCTGTTCCCTCACTGACAGCCCTGTGTTTGCAGCTACTCTGTGGTAACCAGTAAAGACCACAGTCACCACACACATCTGCACAGAGCTGCACACAATATATCCTTTACATCTATTCCAACGATCTGTTAAACTTACCAAACATTAAAAAAAACTTTTCTTTTCAGCTCTATGTAAGTGTTAGTGTCATGGCTAGACACAGCTATAGCACTAGTCATATACTGACTTCCTTCTGACCATTTCGTTCATTTGCTGGTTCAACAACTTAACGTGTACACACTTGAATGACCATAATTCAGTCTGGGAGAAACGTGTCGTACAGAAAGACCACAAAAGTAATTGCGTATCATGATCATGTCCTTCACGGTAAATTCTCACTAATGCTGGCGGGAAGATGCCATGACTACCTCTGAGCAAGACAAACCGTGAGCTATTAAATTGCTGCAAGCTGAGTAGTTGGTCAGAATTTCAAATATTGGGTTTCCTGGGTAGCACTGGTTGTTTACCTTTCCTCTGTGAATGTATGTAAATGTGTACATGGCCAGTGGACTAAAGAAATTGAATTGTCATTCGTGAAGGAATATAGTTTTCTGAATCTGATCCACCAATCCAAGGTGTTGACAGCAAACAACCACCCTTGCCTCTTCCAGTCTTTTCTCCTAAACCTGTGACATGACACCAGTTCCTAATCATCTTCACATGGATGTGTCACATGTAATAATGAGTAACAACAACCAGCTTGTCAGCCACTATTTAGCAAATAGTTTCCAATATACCCTTGATGGTTTTAAATAGGAATATGAGTAGTGAAATAGTAAAATACAGTTAACATTTTCACTGATCATTTTCAAAGATTCAGAAAACCTTTGTGATTTAAATTTGACTTGACCATTCCTGGGGTTGTGTTGTGTCCGTGTGTTGGATGAACTCATCTGAATCATCTTCAATAAGCAGTGTGAAGACCACTCACCTTAGGCCCAGGAAGTCCTGCCTGTCCTGGATTACCATGTGGACCACTGATACCCTGAACAGATGCAGACAGAGAGGAAACACAACATTAAAATGATG